>NW_015652263.1:220880-257955 GCF_001515625.1 Sinocyclocheilus rhinocerous | reverse complement strand
TTTTTTTTTTTTTTTTTTTTTTTTTTTTTTAATAAATGGTTTAAGGTGATTTGATACATGATATTCTGCCTGCCAAAACAACCATTTATTTCTGGAGTACTGCCGTGAAAAAGAAATTCTTGTAAATATATGTCATCTACAGGACCATGGATATTTTCATGACATGTCACAACTCTTTATACAACTCATATTATATATATATATATATATATATATATATATGTGTGTGTGTGTATAGTATAGTATAGTATAAATGTAGTCCTTCATATTATATATATATATATATATACTGTATATATATATATATATATACACTGTATATATATACCGTTGACAACTTGTACATTTTATTAATAATTTACTAAAGGGAAGAAATGCATAGAATCAATGTACACTATAAAACAGCATGGAAGCATACAAAATAAATAAATAAATAAAAATAAAGCAAAAAAGGAGTAAATCAATGTGTGCCATTCCATGTAATGTATATGAAAGTAATACATAATCTAGTCTACTTCATATGTGACCCTGGAGCACAAAACCAGTCTTAAGTCGCTGGGGTATATTTGTAGCAATAGCCAACAATACAATGAATGGTTCAAAATTATCAATTTTTCTTTTATGTCAAAAATCATTAGGATATGAAGTAAAGATCATGTTCCATGAAGATATTTTGTAAATTTCCTACCATAAATATATCAAAACTTAATTTTTGATTATTAATATGCAATGCATTAATATGAAACAGAACTTCATTTGGACAACTTTAAAGGCAATTTTCTCTATTTTGATTTCTTTGCACCCTCAGCAGATTTTTAAATAGTTGTATCTCGGCCAAATATTGTCCATTATTCAGCTTTCAGGTGATGTATAAATCTCAATTTCCAAAAATGACCCTTATGACTGGTTTTGTGGTCCAGGGTCACATATGTTTAATAGCCATGAATTTAGCTTATTTGAACTAAATTCAGATCCTGGACATAAAATGAAGACTTGAAATTGTCAAATATTAGCTGCCCCAAAACAGTTTATAATATCAGTGTTTGTCATTTATATCATTTTTGAGGGAGCTCATGTGATATTATTATGCAGCCACACAGCCTCTTTGTATTTTGAAGTGGCGCCCAAGGGTTAAAAGTCTCAGATTTGAAATAGGAGGTATACGTCATGCCAACTATAGTACTCTCCCAAGCTACGTACTTCCAGAAGCACTTGGAGAAAAAAATGGGTAGTGAGAACAGCTAGGGTTTCAGTGAAATAAGCCTCCTCCAGGCAGGGGCTCATTCTCCACTGTAATCCTTGAATAGATCTTCCAAATGACAAAGCCCTGATGTCATGCTCTCCTTCTGTGTGTGTCAAGCTGGCAGACATACCCTCGATTCACAGCACGATCTGTCCGCAAGTCCAAAAACACTGAAGAGTGAAGACATCCATGTCCACAAAGAGACGACTTAATCACGAGAAGAGCGCTGTATGAATAACAGATGTACAGGACCACAAAGCAGGGTTGAACAGAAGAAGAGCCCTTCATTCAGATGCACGATAGAGATGATAACATGAGTTATTAAGAGGGAGATTATGAGATTTGACATCCTGTGAAATGGAGATTTATAGGATTTAAACAAGACATGTCAAAGATTTTTATAGAATATATATATATATATATATATAAAATTAAATACAGAATATTCATTGATTAAAAAAAACACTAAATAGCAGTCTGCTAGGGCCTGAGCACTATATAAAATTGTGGTGTGATTTTCTTTGGAACATTTCACTTAGAAATTGCTTGTAAATTTCACAAGTAATTACAAAGAACTGTCAAGTAATACAGTGGATTAAACATATAATTTTGAAATAGTATTTTGTAAATAGTATTTTCTTTTAAAACATACTCCAATAATTTTTGTTTTATTTACAACTAATACACATTAAGTAGTAGCCTATAAAGATTGGTGTTGGCAATATTTTATAAACTTGCAATCAACAAAACAAATTTGTAATCAATGGAAAATGTAAATAATTTTGTAATTTTACATTTTATAATTAATCAGATTATATGAATTATATTATTCATTAATATTAAATATGTATAATATTTTTATGCTTCTGAATAATAAATTATATCTTAAATAATTATTGTTAAATATTGATATTTAAAATGTACATTTTTGATCAAAACTATAATAGTTTTGTTTGTTATTTGTCTTTGTGTGTGTGTTTTAACATTTTCATATATTTAACATATATAGACATATTTTTAAAATGATTAAATAAATGTGTATACATGAATACACATTCATATATAACCTTGATATGATGGAAAATTGATTTTCCATATAGAAGTATTGAAATTTTATTTAATCAGACTCACATATAAATGTTGTGCTTTAAGGATTTATTTCAGCTACTTTTGCTTCTTGTCACAAAACAGTTAGTGAAACATCACTGATGCAGATGTCCCGTATAAAGAACAGTCGAAGCAGGTTGATTTGGTCCAATCACCACCCGTCGTCCCATCCTGACCCTTCCTCGCCCTCTAATAATTGGACAGCAAACCTCTATGACATCACAGAGGGAAGTCGTGCACATGGCTGCTGTCAAGTGTGATGGCCGAGGCTGATGGGGGGAATTAGGGATGTCTGTTAGAATAGACGGGGCATTGGAGGGCATGGGAAAGTGTGGCGGGGTCACTGGACACGTGTGTTCAACCCAAAGAATAGTCAATCAACTGGCCAGCCCTTCAAGATGTATCCTGCTCCCTTTCCAGAAGGCCCAAACTGTGACTGGCTTGAGAACAGCTTGTTTTCCCAAACTAAAAATGCAGATCTGTTTTTTTTCCCAAACCAAATTTTGTTTTATTGCTAGCTAATAAAGAGTGTTGCATTTGATCTATATGTAAGAAACTTTAGCTGTAACAGTTATGTTACATGTCATGTCATATGGGTATTTCTCAAATCCACATTATTTACATTGAGCTATTAATCTAAATATACAATTTCTACTAGTGTTTTGTAAAGAAGAAGAAGTTCACAGGTGGTCGGGCTGAAGTAAACGTTGAACGTTCAATAATGATGACATATGCTCATTTTGGACCGTTTTGGCACCAAAGGAACAGAAGGGATGAGGCCGTTTTAAAACCAAGGTTGCTTTGCTTGACTTCCCCTCCTTGAGCGATCTCCCCCTCACAGGACTGCTATTTTATTTAACAATTCATATGGAAATGAGGGGCAAGGAAGGACCAGATTCTCACATAAACTTGATGTGGCCATGAATGTGTCTCTGTGTTTGCCATGACCCTGCTGTGGCATAAGACACTGCCTGCTAGGGCCTGAGGGGCAGACACAAAGAAAGAAATGAAAAGCAAGCACATTCCTGCACGGCACACAAAGGCAGCAGGAGAAAGGGAGAGAGAGAGAGAGGAAGAAAAGACAGAATGAACCCCATCTCTCTCCCTCTCGCTTTTTTTTCTCGCAGTGTGATACCAGCATTTTCTTCAAGTCACCCTGCCTTCGGGTCATTCGTCCTCTGCTCAAACTCTCTCTCAACTGTTTTATTCTCATCTAAGTTCAGTAATCATATGTTAGGGTTCAGATGTCTACATTGAAAATCTAGGATTTTTTTTTTCCATTTATGTCTAAAAAATAAACAGTTTCAGCATTTAAAAAGTAATATGATATGTGAAATGAAAAAGAAATATAAAAAATTTAAAAATAACTAATTAAATAAGCAAATTTGTGAAAAAAATCAACCATGTGAAATATTCTTAAATCATAAATCAGGTCTTAAATGTGGTTTTACACTAACATGCTGCAAATCCAATGCAAATAAGAATACATTTTTTGTCTTGCTTTAGGTAATTTTTTACTCAATTTATCCTGATATAAATATCCCAATATGAAATTATTTGTAATGAAACATTTAATTTAATTGTATTAAATTCAAAAGTAATACAGAGTAGAAACAATTTTTCTAATGATCACAGACTTTTTGATCACACTGTCAAAATAACCAAACCAAATTCTTCTTATAGAACTATAGCAAATATGTTAAAAAAAGATTTTTATGTTTGCTTAATTACAGAATATTGTATATTTGTGCATCTGCACCTTTTTGTATTACCTGCATATTTTGTATTTGTTTTACATTTACATTATAAATTACACAAAAATGTATCGTATATAAAACGTAAAATATAAAAATGTGTACATATAAAACAATATTTTTACACTATAAAAACAATAAAGAATATTGTTAATCTGTGCATCTGTACTTTACATATTTTGTATTTATATATATATATATTTCTATGAATTGTACAAATTTATACTGCATACAAATGCATCTATAATATAAAAATATGTGAACGTCTAAAATTTGTATCCATATTTTTTCATGTTGAAAATGTATAAAAATATTTTTATATTTAAATATACAACATTTTTCATCTTTGAAAATTTTTAACACACACACTTATCATACATATAGTAACTGTCACACTGACACTTCTGTGGTTGTTTCTTTAACATCTGTACAGTGAAGTGTGCTTCTGTCTTTGAATGCTGGGATTGATGCTAAAGCTCCGTTAACCTGTTTAAAAAGCAATTAGGTTTGTGTGTGTGTGTATGTTTGCTCAGGGTGCTTGTTGCAGCACTGTCATTCATGAGCCGGACTCCTGCCTTTGGGGGGTGCAGGGGCGGTGGTGACCGCCGTCATCTTTTGTGTATTGACTCGTTTGTGTCACACTTCACAACAAGCTGCATCTTGTCATGTAAATAGAAGGTATTTCTTTGAATGCTGGGATTGATGCTAAAGCTCCGTTAACCTGTTTAAAAAGCAATTAGGTTTGTGTGTGTGTGTATGTTTGCTCAGGGTGCTTGTTGCAGCACTGTCATTCATGAGCCGGACTCCTGCCTTTGGGGGGTGCAGGGGCGGTGGTGACCGCCGTCATCTTTTGTGTATTGACTCGTTTGTGTCACACTTCACAACAAGCTGCATCTTGTCATGTAAATAGAGGGTATTTAACAGTTCTCAGGCAATTAAACAGATAATGGTGTTTTGTTAGCTTGTGTAATGCAGAGGGGATCTTTTTGTGTTGTGTACTGAGGGGGGTCTGTTGGAGTTCTTATTTGTTTTAAGAGCGACAGGGTAATTGATTGACAAAAATGAATGTATTGGGCCAGATTTAGTTTGGTAAGTTCTATAAAAATCTACATGTGGAAGTAGGGAAAAAAAGACAGATTAATGTGAAATGGACAGAGCGATTGAGACTCAGCTCTATTAAAATGCCTTACGAAGACGGAAAAGCAGTGGGATTATTGGCAGATAGACAAGGTTATCGTTTGTTAGAGGTGACCAGAACGCGAATGGGCTGGAGACAATGTAGGGTCAAGCTTTCTGCCTAATCTACTGATGTGACTATAAATAATGCATAGAGTGAGCTCAACAGAAAATCACAGCTGGTCTTGGCTTCATTGTCTATTGTGAGTCACACGTTCGAGTGAGCCAAAAGAACATATTGAACGGCTGTCTCAAAGTCGAAACACTAAAATGTACATCACAAATGACACTTTCGGACACGCCCGTTTAACGCATACCGCAAGTGATTAAATTGCATTATGGTGAAAGTCATTGGCTGCATGGGTCACGTTGACTGTTGGAGACGAGCTGACCAGATATTGTTTTCTGTGTTTATTCCATTGGCAATGTTGTTTCTCTCTTTAAATTATTATTATTATTTTCATTTATGTTTTTCTCTTTACATTACATTTGTGTATGATATTTGATTATAAATCACTATTTTAGAAGAATCAAATGCTGTTCAGACCTTTTCTTAAAATGATTTTGAAAAGCAAAGTATGTAAGTGTCTCTTTCTCTCGCTGTTTATAATTTTTTAAGAAATAGTGTCATTTTCTAATAGCTTTCTTAATGAGTCTATACAAATTAACACCGTAAAAATTAGCTCCACAGTGTTTTAATGGATTTGGCTTTATTATAACATTTTGTTCTATGGTTGAAATTTGCATTAAAGTTGTATAAATTATATGAAAAAAAAATGGAAAATGATTGAGTGAAAATCACATATTCTAAAGCTCCATAATTAAAACAAATGCTTTGCCTTTTGAGCAGCTGTTCAGACTGGAAATAATTTTCCAGTTACTTTTTAATGTTTGTTCATTTAAGGCCTATATTTTTATGACAATAGGCAGTAAATGGAATCAGACAGTGGGTAATTTCCAGACTGAACTCAGACCTTGAGCTTCCATTTTCTGTGACCTCACCACCAGCTACTGACATGGCGCGCGTGGTACACTGCGTGGGGCTCCGTCCAATCAAATTTCTCCAAAAAAATCCCCTCTTCAGCACCCTTAAACACCCAGTTTGGTGTATTCTCAATCTTTCACCGAAACTTAATTGAACAGACAAAGAACAAATGTTCACAGTGGCTGATAAGATACAAAACTATTCCTTTTTATGAAACTGCATTGACCATAAATTGTACAAATTACATAGCAATTTATGTAAATAAATATATGGGATCAGAAAAACAGTAGCACAAGAATATCCTTGCTGGCATTTCTTTGAAATGATTTTTGCATTAATCTTTAAATAACATTTTAAAATATTATGTATTAGAATATATTTCAGTAAATACTTTTTTTCCCATCTTGCATATGGGAAGTTTTTACTATTTAATAATAATTTTTTTCAAATATTTTTAAACACTAGATAATACTGAGCACATACAATTGTTTATAGCAAGATATTTTCAGTTAACAAATGTTTTAATATTACTTAAATACAGTCTAATAATATTGTCTAATATAATTTTAAATAATATTGCAACATAATAATATATCATATAATTTTTGTTCAGTTTTATTGTTTGCCATATTATTTTTCTTAGAATATGTCATCATATTCTACATTTGTGCTGTCATATATTCTTAGAAAAATATGATTCATTTTTTGTGCTATTTAGTATTCTTTTGGTATTTATATAATTTATATGATATTATATTGATGCATTCATTTCATGTAATAATTGCATATCATGCTTCTATGTAATTTTCATATATAGTCACAATTTTATATATAAATAATTTCAATACAACTTAAAGAATGACATTTAGCATCACTAAAATAATTGTAAGTGTTTTATTTGTTGTCCTTTTCTGTCTCTGAACAGAAACACATTGTATTCATTAGTATTTAAGAAGTCAGTGATGTTTGACAAAATTCAGCACTCAAAAAATTTAATCACAGTATGTACACAGTGAAAGCCCAATAATCCCACAATAATTGCAACACGTCCAAGTGCCGAGAGGCACAGATAAGTTCAAAGACTCACGGCTTTAATGCCAGCATACACAACATAAATGTTTCAGGTAGATACATTAAACACCAAAAAAAATAAAAGATTAGTTTTTTTTTATTATTTCCATTTAATCTTTTACATCAGCTTATTTAAAAATTCAGTTATACTAAATATAATATATGAGAACAGAATTATACTCACCTTGTGAGACATCAGTATGTCACATTTATTTATTTTTTTCTTTTTAAAAAGAAACTCTTCCATTTGCCATCCATGCGTGTTTTAAGATGGAATGGAAACAAAAGCAGTGCATTTGCCAATTTTTTGTTTAAATAATCTAAAAAGTCCCTCTGTGGTTGGTGGTCATCCCAGTTGAAATTGAAAAAGCAAACAGTTGTATAGCAGCATGCAAATTCCACGGGTAACACAAAGCTAAAATCACTTCAGGATCAATAACAGATAAAAAAAAAAATGACATTGATAAGAAGTATCACAACATACTTATCCAAACGTCCCAGATAATCAAAACAGAGAAGCGTAGAAGAGGAAGAGAAAGCAGAAAGAGCAGAAAGAGGAAAAGAGAAAGAGAGAGAAATGGAAAAAGAGGGAAAGAGAGAGAGAGGGAGGGTTCGAGAGTGGCTAAGTACGAGAGAGAAAAACGAGAGAGTTGGCCCACAACGCGAGCTTGATTAGAAAAAATGCTTACTAAGCTATCCGTTTTACACATGCACAGACAGAGGGCTCGATATTCAGCCGATCGATGAGGGAAAAGGCACAAAGGCAAAATCGGACGGAGCTCCTTTTCAAATTCACATCTCCGATGTCCCCCCCTGCAGTCCGCGCTGGTGCGACGCACGGGGAGCAAGGGTTACCTCAAGGCTGATCCGTGGACCACGCAAACAAGTCTAGACCAGTGACCTGCTCAATCGCTCCCTTTGAGGGCCAGGCAAGTTCGGTCAGGAAGAAGAAGAAAGCGAGGCGTGCCCTCTTTTCATTGAGGGAGCAAAGAGGTAAGGAGGGCAAAGAGAGTAGGCATCTGCTTCCATGGTTACTAGCCAAGTATGAGGATCCTGCTATTCAAAAGGCTCCGTTCTCATGCTCTCAGCCAGCCAATGTCACACGTTCAGAGGGAAGGCAGCACAGGAGGAGACCCGCGACTTCTTTTAACGCTCTAATGATACGAGCACAGGCTGCTCACCAGAGAAAGGAAAAATGATGGAGGATATAAGGGCGACTCTATGTCACATGACTGCGTAACATAGCTGTTTTATTATTTATTAATTTTTTTTAAGGTGTTATTTAGGCTATTGCTTTGACGGGTCCGATTTCATTCCATGATGAGCGTGAAGGTCAAATGTTGTTGGATATGTTGTAGATGTTGTGCTATTGTGTTCCGTTGGATACTTAATCACATTCTTGACAATTTTGGTTACATTCTCGATGGCTTTTTTTCCTCTCGTTGGATGTATTATGTGCTATTTTAATTAGTCCGAAAAATAATATTAGAAGAGGTTGATGCTTGATGGTGGTGATTCGTTTTAAATAAGCACAGAGACTATAAAAAACATGCTTACCTTTTACATTCACTTTTCAGGGTCACGTCAAAAAGCCACGGGTTTCTGTCTAATGAGAGAGATGGACAAAAAGAAAGGTCATTAGGTATTCCAACGTTTTAGTAATGCATTTTATTTTTTTGGATCAAATTATTTATGTTTCTGGCGATATGGTGAAATCTGTTTTGGAATGCTGGACTTGTCCCAGCAGCTGACACTTGCTCCATCAGACGCACACTAAAAAATAGACAGATGGCTGGGACAGAGGAAAGGGGCAGACCAAAGGGAGATTTACTGAGGGATCGTGGGAAAGTCTTGAGCTCAGTTCACCTGCTTAGAGGGAGGCAAGAGCGAGAATATATTTTCTAACCAGTGACCCATGATTAAAGGGAAGGCTAAAGCTGTCCTATAATTCCAAGCACTCAACTTATTTTAAATCTTTGATTTTATGATAAACATTTTTTTGTTACAGACTGTTATTTAATGACAGACTATTTTTAATTTCACACAGATTTAATTAAAAAAAAAAATTGGCCAATAAAAATAGACAAAATTATGAAGGAAAAATTATTTGATGTTACCAGTATAAGATGCATTTTGACTCTTCATTTTGGATTTGGTTACGAGGTTGCATTGATGGTATTTATTCATTTGTGGCTCTGGCAAGTACAGAGTTTATTAAATATGATACATTTCATCTAGACAGGCAGCTTTTATACATTTTTTGCTGTCTGTTTTTCTGTAATAAACCCATTGACTAAAACACAAGCTCCAGCCACAGAAAAGCCGTGCACGTTTAAAAGACACTGTTTTCATTTGTATGAAAAATGCCAGGCTATTTAATGTCATTTCAGTGCACTTGGGATCAAACAAACGAGTTCCCTAATGTTAAACAGGAAAAGGGGAGATCAATCGCTCCAGGCACTTGCCCTACCAGTGTAGAGAAAGTGAGAAGACTTTGGGGGAAGTTAGGAAGTGCTACTGGTGTCTTATCCTCTTTACGTCTATTGTTCTTAACAAAGGCCAGTCACAATAACCCCTGGGGTGGATGGCACTCCACTGAATGGCCACTTTGGTGGGATTTAACGGGTTAACCCTACACAAAAAGGGTTGAGGCCATGTAACACAGCAGGGGTAGAACGTCGGAAACACCAGGAATCTACATGCTCCACTTCCCTAACAGTTGGCCTTAATTTAACTCTGGCTTTTGCATATTTTCCATACATTTTGAGTTCTTTTTTCCCCCTGCATTATCTGCAAGTTTGCTTCTGTGAGCGATGCAGAAATACCCCCGATTTGTTTAGTTATACAAAAAAAGCCCCAGTGCTGAGCATTCTCTGCCCTCGAGTGCTGTACTTGACCTGGAAAATGATTTAGACAAGGTTTGCTTTTCTGCTGCACTCTGATTAGGTTTCGGCAAATATTTATTATTGTAGTCTTGCTCTTTGTTCTACTGGCTCTGATTTTGATCGCAAGTTTCTTTGGTTTGCTTTCCATAAAACTGGATCATAACCATTTATTCCCTGTTTCCCTGGAGTGATGTCAGTTTTGGAGTCTGCTCTGGGGGGAACAGAGGGAGAGAATGAAGCTTAAGCCTGACCTGAGATTGATTTAGTTTCAGAGGGTTTGTTGCTATAGAAATTAGTTTGTTAGAAGCTCATTTAATCACACTTCTGAGCACCATTAAAACATGATGAAATTACGAACCAAACATATGAAACTATAATGCAAATGTGCATTGTTACTAATCAGCATCATTTTTTATGTAAGCAAATGCAATTTCGTTTTAGCAAGGCATTTTTGTATGTATCAAACTCCACACTACAGTTCAGCTAATGCCTGAGAAGCAAAACAGAAGATAAATATTAAGGTCCATGTTTCCCATATAATTCATGATTTCAGTGCACTGTAATTTCAGGATCTTGTTTGTTTGTAACAAGCATTGATCACATTATATCATATGAAGAAAATGTACTCCCTTCTCAACGTGTTACCGTAATTATGAATATTATAGTAGCACTGAGTGGTATCACACAATCGAGTTGTGCAGCAGTGAAATCTGAGTCTCAGTTTCATGCGGCTCCTTGTTTTGATTTTGCCCCTGAGGAATTGTTCCCCTCGTTTGACCCCAGCTTTCATTTTGATGCATTTCTACTCCGTTTCCATTAGCCGTAGTGTTGAGGGATCCCACTTTGCATTGCCTTTGCCTGCCACAGAGACTGTAGTGTGCACAGATTCTTACATGCTAAGCAATGCAACTGTGAGTTTTAACAAAGTCATGAAACATTCAGTTTGCTCATAAATAGGAACTAGTGTATTTGGATACAAAAATAGTATGTATCATGCAATTTGCAATATAATGCAATCCTTTCAAAAATAAAGGTCAATTCACAAAACGCAATATAATTTGCATTAAATTTTTTTTCACAAATCTAGAAATAAAAAAAATCTGCAACTCAAATGAACACTCAATTTTCTGTATATATTTTTTTTATAATCAGTAATTTAGCACACTTTTATTCAAATGAGGAACATCTCAAATCATTTACCATAAATACCAACAATATTTTCAGTACATAATGCAAAGCGTATGCTAGAGCAAAAGTGAATGCAAAAGTAGAGAAAGAGAGAATATTTTTTTTATGATTGTGATTTAGTTAACCATTAGGTTTTGTCTAGCATACTATATTGTGGTAATAATTTAATAGAAAAATGACAATAAAATAGAAAAGAGGAACAAATCAACAAAACATTTTAAAGAGGATAGTTATATATAAACCAAATTTATAGTGAACAGTTATTTAAAATTGAGTCAAAAGCATTGATCACTATTTTTTTAATTTTCTGAAGTGGATTTAATTCTGTTTTATTTCTCAAACATTGTCATAAAAGCAGCTGATGTCGATCTAGTCAATGCATGGTTGGTCAGATCCTATTTTTCATTTATTTTTAAAAACCCATTCTCATGACCTTCTGAATGGCATTTAAGTTCTACGCTTTACTAATGCCACAAGACATTTTAGTCTCACCCCTTGTGGTGCTGTTGTAAATGCTTTCAGAGATCTGAGAATTGAGGTGCATACTTCTGTATATAGTGTCTGTGTTTGTGGTCCAGGCAAAGTCCAAAATATGAGCCTGAGTTTCCTGAATGCATTTACAGTTTCCATTGATGTCCTGAACTCAATGAGTTTTCTGCGGTTTTGAAAATGGGGTTCACCATTTTATTTCTGTCCTCATTTTAGCTCGCCAGTGCTGTTACGATGGTGCCACCAGCACGTTTGGTAATGTAGTCATTATTCTTTATTGCAGTCTCACACTAAGGTGCTCTTTAGTGAGAGCAGCCTGTGGCAATAACAGCAGTGCTGTTCAGAATCGGAATGAATGGATATTTTCATCTGCTGTGATCTTGAATGGATCTAGAGGCCAATGGATAATAGTGTTCATGAGTCATTCGACTTTTTAGAAACTTACTAAGCACGCAGGTTGCATTGCATTAAAAAAATGAAGGTTTTTAAGTGGTTCTGCAGGACCTTAGGTTCAGAAAACTCTACTTATCAAGAACTATTTTTCAAATGTTTACTTGGTGATATGGTTCTCTGGAGGTGTTTCATGCAAATCACGTCTGCTGTTTTTAATGAATTTCCAAAATTGTAAATATTTATATTCCGCCTGTCATGTTAATAATTTGGCATTCTCTTTGGCCTATGTGGTTTAGTCTAATAATAATACATTTTAATTACATGTTTTGTTGCTTCAGTGAAATTTTTGTAAAAGTTATTAGTTTTTTGATAAACAAGTGTTGTGTTGCCGTAAAATCTGATTCTAAATAAATATATATATTTGTGAATGGAACAACATTCAATTTTGAGCTTTTATTGTTGGATTACAAATATTCTTGTTTGAACAGCTTTGGTTTAGTTTATTTTGGCCGGTCTGTTTGATATTGTTTTATACTGAGTCATCGGTATACTGGATCATGTGACATTCTCCAGCTCCCGGAATAAGGATTGCATATAGTAATTGAATGAAATGGAGGGAATTTTCATTTTTACATGCCAGCTGTTGAAACTGAGTTGTGAGCATTAGTCTGGCTCAATCTTATGAAATTTCCAGACTTTTGCAACTTCAATACAACTTGAAATATTTAGAAACAAAGAGTCAGTTTTCTATATTAAGTTTATATAATTTCAAGATGAAGACCAGTACTGCTCGCTCCGTGATGAACTGAAAGACCTTAAGAGAGAGAAAGGGAAAACCAAAATTTCAGTGCAGATTGCAGTTGGTATCATATTAGTTCATTTGCATTTCACCATCCTCATTGTACTGCGATTCGTCGTCTAATGGATAACATACTGTACACACACCTATGGTAAGCAATTACCACTAAGCATAGTTGATCCGCAGACAAGGAAAGTAATTAACAAAGTAAGTAATTAAACTGAAATGGCATTTGATTTTTTTTTAAGGGAATTCTAAAGAATGCTTTCACAAGCTTTTTGCTCGCATTGATCCTGAAATAATGCTTTATTTAGCAATATTGATGCTTATGGTTAATATTCAAGCCTAGATCATTTGAAATTCATAAAGTATTGATGTTTTTCATAATCATCTAATGTTGTGCTTGGCAGTAGTCTTTTATATGGTGCCAAATTATCAATATATATACTTCCATCACATTGGCCTCAAAAAATATTTGTTAAAATAAAGGAAAGCTGGCCACCTCAGGTTTGAAAACTTGAAATAATTTCTGTACTATGTTGATCAATCGATGGAAATTAAATGCATTTGTTATTTAATAAATTAACTACTCAGCCTTACTAGATAATCTAATGACTGTATGTGTTGTATGTATATCCAGTTTAGCTTTAGCTGTCAGAATATTTATATATTTATACAAGGTTGTTATAATTAAAGGATAAATGAACATGACAAAAAAAGTTTATCTTTGTTTAATAATTAACATTGAAGTCTTCAAACATGACCATGACACCTCAAACAAATTATATTATAAATACGGAAATCTCTTTGTGATGACCAGCTTGCAGGCCAAATGTGACTTTTGCAGACTTCCTACTATTTTGCAGACATGTATCCGCAGACACTGGGGTGAGTGTATTTACTGCTGCTTCATGTATCTCTCCCCGAATAGGACCCCAGTAACTGTCGCCAACAAGTCCTGCTAAAATACTGACCGTGTTTAGTCTGGCACTGTGCGAGGAGATTGATTGGCAGCTGGGTCAAACAAAGTCATTTTCTTGGCCCCTCTCCCAGCAAATCTCTACTTGATTCGAACTAGCGCTATCAGGCCCCTTTCCACAGGGGCTGACAAAAGACCTTTCCCTGCACGCCTCAGGCTCATAGCCTCAGCTCATCCAATCTTCCATCAAAGCAATAATTGCTTAAAATTGACACAAATGGATGGGTGAGTGAAGGGTACACTCTTAAAAATAAAGGTGCTTCAAAAGGTTCTTCAAGCGATGCCATAGAAGAACCATTTTTGGGTCCACAAAGAACCATTCAGTCAAAGGTTCTTTAAAGAACCATCTCTTTCTTACCTTTTTGTAATCTGAAGAACCTTCTTTCGCCACAAAGAACCTTTGTGAAACAGAAAGGTTCTTCAGATGTTAAAGGTTCTTTATGGAACCATTTAGACAAAAAGGTTCTTCTATGGCATCGTGAAGCACCTTTATTTTTAAGAGTGTAGTGAGACAAGAAACGCAGGTGTTGGACTGAATTTTGACGTATTTAAAAAAAAATTCTGTGTATGTGAAACAACTTTTAAACAATTTTACTTAGAAACTGCTACTAAATTTTATAAATGCAAAGAAACAGCAAGTAACACATTGAATTTACAGTGAAATTTTGAAGTAGAAAGACTGAAATAGTAGTTTCTTGTAAAATGTACTCCAATACAAATCTTTGCTTTATTTATAACTTTGAAAGTCATTACCAACAATAAGTGTTGGGAAGGTTACTTTGGAAATTTAATAGGTTACAGATTACAAGTTACCCTATTTAAAAGTAAAAAGTAGTGTAACTATATATATATATATATATATATATATATATTGTCAACATATATATGTATTGGTGGGAATATGTATAATTAATAATAACTTTTCACAGTCTTTTTCAACTACACATTGATGATATAAACAACAGTAAGGAACTACCTTAATTGAGGTAGTTTGGTTCTGGTATTTTTAGGTTTCCAACCCCTATAAGCATGCCATGGATATCTACCTGCTGTTGCTGTACATTGAGTCTGGGTTAAGATTTCGCTATTTATCAAGCAAGAAAGGGATTTGATCTTTGACATCTCTACATCTGGAAAAGTGCACCGTTTGTCAGTGGTCTTTGCTTGCCACGGGCCACAACTTCCTCCTGGACAACCACAACCACACACAGGTGCATAATGCTGTTAAAATTGCCTATGAATTATTACAGAGAAGCACTTTCCATAACCTATCTCCAATTCGTCTTAAGTTAGAGTGGGTTGGCTCAATGCTGTTGGCTAAACTTCAAACTGGTACATGACTTGATTTTTTGGCCTAATGTATTTTATAATGATTCAATCATTAGTTGATCTTCACTTTTTGATGAATTATTTAGTTGGCAAAAAGGAATATTCAATAAAACAAGTTTGACGAGACAGGTGAAGGTCAAATGCACATTGCTGGTGAAATACTAACTAGATATTGACCACTATGGATAAGTAACTTCCATTAATGCAAAGGAGCTTTAATTAAATAATTGAAAGAACAGGCTTTTTCCTGCTTTCAGTGAAAATATTTTCTCCAAACAGCTGGAGAATTAAATCACATTATGGCAAGGGTTCTCTTTGTAAACCTTTTTAGGTCAGGTCTGGAGAGTTGCAGTGAGAAGTGTGGTGGATCTGTCAGAGTTTTCTCCGTGACTTTAATAAGATTCAGACCAGTCTTGTTTTCACTCAGCAAAATGCGGTGCAGTGTGTGAGTCATGAGTCCTGTCATATGTTTGAGTAATTGCTATGAACTGAGTGACTCCTCGACGCATGTAACACTGCCTTGTAGCCAAATGGCTCGTGAGGGGCCCTACTCAGCTGCTGCTAGCATTTGCTTGTTTAAGACTAATGGCACCATTGAGTTCACTTCACGTGTGCACAAACAGTTAGTCTGTAGCCCAAAATATCTAGCTTTTTCAGATAAATTGCCACAGCAATCCCTATCTGTCCTTGCTTTCATTAATTTGGTTAATGCTTGGGATAAAACTAATCGATCAGACTAGGTTTCCATTCTAACATGTCAGATGGTACAAATCCGCTAAGGGATGGAATTTATGATACATGGAAATATTCTTCATAAATGAACTAGGATTTGTCACATTCTAGGCTAATCTTTATGTTTACGAGGAATGGAATAAACTTTTATGCAAGTATATTTCGAAAGATTAACTATGAAATTCTGCCATCGTTCCATGTCATTCCAAGTGTAATGTAATTATGTGTGACAAAAAAAAATTGTTGTTTAGCGAAATGTTCATGTTGTGCATTTCCATGTAATAAAAGTAAATGGTGACCAGGGGCTTTCCAGCTCAAAAAAAAAGAGACCATGATGGGGCCATTTTATGGTGCTTTTAGCCATTTTTTGAGCTTGACAAGTTTTCCTGAAGTCTTTTGAAGCCATGAGATAGCTTTGAGTGAGGAAAAGGCCACAAATTAATCATTTTCATTCATTTATAATGACTTAAAGGGTTAGTTCACCCACAAATGAAAATTGATGTCATTCCAAGTGTAATGTAATTATGTGTGACAAAAAAAAATTGTTGTTTAGCGAAATGTTCATGTTGTGCATTTCCATGTAATAAAAGTAAATGGTGACCAGGGGCTTTCCAGCTCAAAAAATTACAAAAAAAAGAGACCATGATGGGGCCATTTTATGGTGCTTTTAAGCCATTTTTTGAGCTTGACAAGTTTTCCTGAAGTCTTTTGAAGCCATGAGATAGCTTTGAGTGAGGAAAAGGCCACAAATTAATCATTTTCATTCATTTATAATGACTTAAAGGGTTAGTTCACCCACAAATGAAAATTGTGTCATTAATTACTCACCCTCATGTGGTTCCAAACCTGTAAGACCTTCGTTCATCTTCAGAACACAAATGAAGATATTTTTGATGATTTTTGACTGATGTCACATGGACTATTTTAACGATGACCTTACTATCTTTCTGGGCCTTGAACGTGGTAGCTACATTGCTATCTATGCAGAGTCAGAAAGCTCTTGAATTTCATAAAAAATATCTTAATTTGTGTTCCAAAGATGAACGAAGGTCTTACGGGTTTGGAACGACATGAGGGTGAGTAATTAATGACAGAATTTTCATTTTTGAGTGAACTATCCCTTTAAATTGCCATGTATTTCAGTCTTTTTACTTCAAAATTTGACATTTAATTAAATTACTTGCCATTTCTTTGTAATTATTTGTAAAATTTAATAGCAATTTCGGAGTGAAATTTTTTTTTTTTTTTTTGCATTTGGCTTTTGTCCAAAACAACTTGCACTGCTTTCAAGGTATAGCTTACTTTTAATCATGCTTCCCTTGCTCTAATGTTTGAAAATAATAAAATAATTAAAAATAATGGTACTTTTAAAGAACATATTGTCCTTTTTGGAGCTTTACAGGCCCTGCTATATTTAAGTTCCCAAGAAGAAAAAACTCATATGCTGTGGAATGGCATCAGGATTAGTAAATGATGACAGACTTTATGTGTTTGAGTGAACTGTCCTTTTAACTGTCAAAACTGCAAAATGCTACTCTCAGTGAAGAATTATCAAAACGTCCTCACTTTTAAAGGGCAAACAGATGTTTTTGTATTCTCTTATAGATATATACATGTTGACTATTAATGATACCCGAGTTTTTCTTTGGCGTGGGGAGCATGGAATATTATTTTATGGCCGGTATATTCTGACATGTCCACATTTTTTATTTGCAAAACCTCATAGCTTGGTTCCTGTTCACCATGCTCCATTTAAATTTACTGGTAATGTGAACCAGCTTATGGGCAAGGTTAAACTGGGAAGCTGACCACAAAATCAAAAAGCCATGTTTGACCTTACATGCCCGTTTCAGTGGAAGATGTTTTCGGTTCATCATGTTTTGTTATGGAAAACAGTAAAGAGCTTAGATGGTGGTTGTAAATTTCTCAGTCCAAGCCCAACATTGTCTACCACTGTGCGCCCATACAATGTTGGCTTTACAAAAGCTGTCAGTCAAGCGAGAGGTCAAGAGGTAATGAAACTGATACTGTACTTAGTGAGTCTTTAGACTGTCATTACAATGCTGTTTGATGTTTAGGATTAGTAGCTAACTGTGGTTTAGTTAGAGTTACTAAAAGTAATGCTAAGATGCAGCTTTGCTTTCAGCTTAGCAAGAGAGATCAACTCTTTTCCTCACAGAACTGAGTTTGACAGTCCAGGGCGTGCCGGTATTTGAATTTCTGGCATCATTTTTGAAAGAGCAAGATTACCTCAGTGACTCATGAGTGGGAAAGGCTGTTGAGGTTTTGGACTAGGCAAGAGTTCTGTTATCAATCACTGAACTTGTCAAAGATTTTAGTGGGGAACATGATCTGTTGAGCTACCTACTTTTTTTTTCAGTGAAGCCATTTTTGTGAACAAAGTTGAGCTCTTGCTTCAAACAAACTCCCCAACCCCAACCATCCTAACTGCTTTACATTTATAGGGATGTAGGTTGATTTTATTTTCATCAGTTTGTACAAGTAAGGAATGCACAATAGGTACAATAACAGTTATTGATGCTAGTTATTGTTTTGTTATTATTTCCTTTTGGATATGTAATATGCTGATGTTGGAGTTAATTTTTAATAACAAAAATAACATTGTTAAACATAATCTTTCTGTCATAATGTTGTGGTGCGTAGCATTTAAAACTATAGATTTTATTGTAGTGCATTTTATTTATTTTACACAAAATAGTATAAAATTTAAATCTCATCTATTTAGCTATTATTGGCCTAACAACAAAATAATTATGTGCTTTTCTGTATTGGGCATTTTAATAAAAGTGCATCCTAATTGCGATTTTAATAGCAACGGTTTTTTCACGTAGTTCGTTATTTTTGCGCTACAGGTAATAAAACAGGAATTCTTGTGTTCAGGTATAGCAAATTTACTTATTCATGTTCTTATATGCATTTTGTATTCGCCTAAAAAAACTGAAAGATCTTTTCTTGTAGTGGCTCATACCTTTGCCTACATCACAAAAGAGTAGTTTGTATATTTCTCTGCATTATGTTGCATGTTTGCAGGCCCAAAATAAAGTAAAAATTAGTTTGCAATGCAGATCTTGTGGAGGTCAAACATTGATGTGCCAGATATTAACATAAATCTTTATGTCTCTAAATAGTGTAGGACAATCACTGCAGTGTTTTTCCAAGTCCATGATCAAATGAGCAGCCACTTGTCATTAACCCGTAGATCCGATCTTGTGATAAGTTTGATGGCACAAGCTCGTTTCTATGGGTCTCTGTCTCTGTGGTAGAAAGTCGTCCAACATGTGAAGCCAGCCGGCTTTAGCTTTTTCTGTACATATTGCACTCTTTTCCTTGCATGCCAGGCATCGAAGCTGCTCAGACTTGTCTGTTGTAATTTATTATCAATTGACGTTTATGTAAACTTCTTCTAAAGGGATGACAGCAACCGAGACTGTGTGCATCCAGGTTGAGGTAGTAGGTTGTATGGTTTAGAATTTTGCCCTGGGAGTTAACTGTACAACCTTCTAGCTTTCCTTGGAGCACACAAGCCACCGATCAGCATAAACTAAACTAAAAGAAAACTTTGAGACTTTGTCTACTTTTATAAATATCCTAAGGCAAATGAAGTAATGTGATGTAATGCATTATTTGGAATGAGCATTTGAATTAACTGAGTGTGTATGAGAGATGGACTATATATTCTATATATCCTTTCACTAGTATTGAATGGAATTAAAGATTCATGCATAACCTTGCCAGTCATCGAGGATTATGTCTGTCAGATGCAAAGCTGCAGCCAATCACTTCAACCGCAGCTGAAATCGATAAAATATTCTGAAATAGAATGTTTTATCTCTTACAAATGCTTTCAAAACGAAGGCCTATTGTTAGCTTCCTTGATGTCTCTGTTTTTACAGTTCATTTCATGCATCTATCTTTGCTATCTAGAATGAGACTCATATTTCAACTACAGGGTGAACATAATTGATTCTGTATTTGTCTACATCTCAGTCCATTCGTCTTGTAAAACCACAAGAAAGCAGTTGACCTTCACTCTTAATTTCAATGGCAAACCAACAAGTTTCCATGAGGGGAATTTTTTCACTCATCTGTTCACCCTTTTGCCATTTCAAGAGCCCAACGGATTTTTCTCTGAAGCTCTAATATGAATTTTGCTTAGCTCTGCCGTACCTGACAGACAAGTGATAAAGCTTGCTTTTGCTCCATGTCCAGTAAATAACCATAATGTATACGTGGTGCACTGAGGTGTCATCGATTTGTCTGGAGCTGGTCCTTTCGGTGCTGTCAGAGAGTCTCATGGATCAATGGCGGCTCGCCCTTTGACCCCGAAGAGAAATCGATAGCATTGAGCGCAAGGGGCATGGGCAGCATCGATAGAGTAGGCTGTCATTTGGTGTGACAAGACATGATAGTTATTAATGTTTGCACACTCTACACTGTTGGTCATTACAGTCAATCTCAACTGAAATTTTACTAGACAGATTTCATGGTCTTGAAGATATTTTTAGTTGAGCAGAGAAGAAGTGTTAGAAAAGTCCATGATTGTGCACTATTTTGAAAGTTCTGAAAAATGTTTAAAAAGCTTTGATAGATTTATAGATAGATGCACTTATGAATTGAAAGACACCCAGTTCTTATATTCTGAATGTTGCACAATTCCGATATAGGGCCCTATTTTAACGATCTAAGTGCATGGTCTAAAGCACACGACGCAGGTGCACTCAGGGCGTGTCCGAATCCACTTTTGCTAGTTTAACGACGGGAAAACGGTCGGCGCGCCCGGGCGCATGGTCTAAACAGGTTGTCCCTATTCTCTTAATGAGTAATGGGTGTTTATGGGCGTAACGTGCAATAAACCAATCAGAGTCTCATCTCCCAACCCCTTTAAAAGCCAGTTGTGCTCGCACCATGGTAGGATGGGAAAATGAGAACTGCGTCAGGCTGAAACTAGCAAAAACACTTGCGCCGGGTGTATGATAGGGCCCATAGTGTTTAAAGAGTACATTCATTTAATGGTTTTGTATAACACTCAACTGCACAAGGACTAACAAGCTTTGTGAGGATGGAAATGTATTCGCTGCATCCTTAATGTCCAAAGGTGAAAGTGGGGGTCAGCAGTGTCCAGACACTGAGGCAAAGGCTATAATAGAGTTGATTGATTACAGGCACTAGTTTAGGGCCTGCATTGATTTCATTTGGTTTAAAAGTCCCTTGGCCCTGTAGAGTCTCCAGCATCTGCAGTCTGGAGTCCAAGCGGACTTGGACTTGAATTATGTGTTGCTGTAGAAATGGCTGTGTTCCTTCTGGTGCAGTGGAGATTATATACTGACATTCAGAGCGCTGCGCTCCTCTGAGGATGCCTGCATAGGGCAGGAGTGTTAACGTAACGGGGAATTAACTGAACCACAGGATATGCTGTTCTGCAAGTCATTATATTGTTACACGCACCCTCTCTGCCATTCTCAGTGTTTGCGCTATAATGTTAGATGTGCTTAATAATGAATTAGTCATTAGGCATAGACTTATTCATAACATGCTATCAGCAGTGGTGTAAATGATTGCTTAATAGTTAATTTCTCAAAGAATATGTCAGCGATTGACCCAGACCAACCGCAGAATAGTTTGTGCGAAAGGTTTATTGCTCTCCTCAGTCAATTAAGGTTAGCGTCCCCTGAGCCGGGACGGGGTTGATGACGGGGTCGGCTGTCGGGAAGATATCGAGTTCGTGAGGTCTTTCTTTGGATCTTCAGCTCCACTTTTCTGCCACCGGCCATTTGCCTTGTGCCTGAAGAGAAGCAGTCATCTCACTCATGCGCCGCAGCCTCCTGCCACTGCGGGACAGGGTGATGGATGTCTCCCATAAGCCAATGGCAGCGAAAGCCGGGGCGGGAATAACCTGCGCCTTCCAGTCCGCCCCCCGCCCCCCTCCTAAGACCAGTCTGCATCTGATTCAGCACCCGGCTCTTCTCTTCTTCACCTCCAAATCTGATTTTTTTTTCTCTTCTTCAGAGATGGATGGTGGCAGCGATGGCGTCTCGTTTGTTCGGAAAGCCAGAGGTAAATTGTGAACGCCGATAATAATCTACTCATTCCCAGGAGCATCACCTTGGTCTGTTCCCCCCTTCGTCTGCCTCGGGGGAGGACATGGGGCAGAGGTGTGGGGGGCGGGAGGAGATTGGGGGAGGAGCCGGGAGAGGTGAGGGGAATAACATCACTCATGTTTTGGCTGGGGTGAGTGACTGAATTGCCATCACAGATGGGAGAGATTTCATTAAGCGTACTGAATAGTGGCGGAAGAGGTAAAAGAGGGGGTGGGGTTCGGTGTTCGGATGTTTGCCACATCTGTATGTAGTTACTAACTAGTCGCGTCTCCAAATAACCGACTGACATCTTTGTCTTGAGGCGGTTCGGTGTAATCGCAAACGGGTTTGAGTGTCCGATGCAGCCTATTTGAAAGTATCGCAGACTTTCGCTGGGGATTTTTCTCTGTCTATGCTATTGTCTGATGTATATAACTGCAATGCAAGGTCGCTTTGTCCTACCTGCGATGTGGACGAGGCACCTTGAGTCTCTGCTGGGTGTCTGCGGGATTGCAAGTCCTTCATGACTTAAAGAAGACAACAAAGAGGAAGGACTGACCGTTCTGGCTCTGAGATGGAGGTGGGGAGGGGATGTGTTTCCTCTCCACACACAAAGACTGCAGAGCAGAGGGCATTTGTCTATCGAAAGTCCAATCCGAAAAAGAGGAAACAAGTCTCACAAGTTGTCATTTAGCCCTTTGCCGTTCCATTCTTCTTTTCCACCCCATCATCCTATTGTTATTTTGCCTTCCATCTTGTGCATATTCGAGCAAACGTCTTGGTATTTTACTTGCAACATTTTCCGGCTTGTGCCTCCAAATGTCTTTTCAAAGTGATGCTGTAGGACACAAAGCAGATGTGATGCAGCCAGACACAAACTATTGGCAGTGTAGTGGCTGAGTTCAGCTCTGATGAAAGAAAAGGGATAGGCATAGCTGGTTATGGCTGCCCTCCTCTTGTTCCCTGAGACCCTAACTCGTGAGTTCTTCTTTCAAAATCACGGGTCAGGAGCTTGGGAGACAGGTGGAGGGCTTTAGCACCTCTCCAAAAAATTATCTCGCACAAAGTCAAACGAGCTTGTGCAACAGTCTGTTTGTCTACTTAGCAAATACTAATCATATTGTGTTATGTATATGGGCTTTTCACACTGCGCTTAATCCAAAGTTAACACCAATTTTAACCCTGGGTAGAGTGTTTCTCACTTCTGTTTTTGAAAGAAAGTTAGCACGGCTGTTAACCCCTGGGTTAGAGCAGGGTTAACCAGGATTTTGTGATGCTAACCCTCTAATTGTTGTGCCAAAATGTATACTATGTAAAACAATGCAGTGCACATGTATTGAAATTTGTTTATCATCACACAACCAATCATAAATTGCTTCACTGCTTAACTCATTAAATATTCATGAGATTTAAACAGTCAGTTAACAGTCAGAGTTTTAGCATCTGAGGGGGGAAAATGTATACTCTTGTACTATAAATTATTGTATATTCTTGTAGTTTATGTCTTTTGAAAAATATTTTATAGCATTTCCACAG
This sequence comes from Sinocyclocheilus rhinocerous, assembly GCF_001515625.1. Classification (NCBI taxonomy): domain Eukaryota; kingdom Metazoa; phylum Chordata; class Actinopteri; order Cypriniformes; family Cyprinidae; genus Sinocyclocheilus; species Sinocyclocheilus rhinocerous. The sequence goes on along the minus strand of NW_015652263.1, from coordinate 234,191 downwards.
ATTAAACAGGTTCACATGCTGCCCTTGTCACACGTTCTGTTTTGATTTTGCAAATAGGAATGTTAATGTTTAGTTTCCAAATATACTGTGTGAAACTAACCAAGAATAAACAAGTGAAACAAGTGAACCTGGGATTACATTAACCCAGGGTTTAGAATGACAAGTGTGAATATGGCCTGTGTGAACGGGCTATTTCTGTATTTTAAACTCTGAACTTGACATGACATAACTTGACGTAACATTTCACACACTTTAATCAACTTGAGGCACAACCGGTTTGTAAATCGGGAAATACCACACATCTGGCAGCTAAGGTGTCTGATTAGGTGGTTTTCCATCTAACAAGTTCTCAGATGAGAGCATCAATTTATTACAATACTATAGTAAAAGTCTAATTAAATGCAGCCAAATGTACATGTTCCTTATATGTAGTTTCGGTAAACCGAGATGTATCTTGTGGCTCTTTCACAACCACAGCTAATGCATTAAAAGGCGTATCAAAAAGAGAATTTACTGGGAATTTAATATGTAGGTAATGCATTTGGTTTGCGTCCTGCTGGGCATATGGTTAATATTACAGTATATTGGCAGAGACAGAGATTGTTGAGAGTGTAGGGAGGGCAAATTCTGGTTTCAGTAATTTTTCGAAGAAGTTCTCTGGCAGATTAATTAAAAGCAGATTGGCTCCTTTAATATGGAATTATCACGGAGGCAAGACGTACAATGGAAATAAAAGGTGGAAAAGGTCAGTATATTCCATTACCGCCCATGTGCTGTCGGTGAACAATGAAGGAGGATTAGGAATGTATTTTTTTTATCTAAGGAGCAGGCGGGATTTATTACCGTCACTCAAATATTTTACTCGTCGATAGAGTTTCCAATCAGACTCCAGGTCTGAGGATAATTGCTTTGCTTCAAGATGTCATTGCTTGGGTTTATGACAGCTGTAAGCGAGTCTTCAAACCATTTATAGATTAATAGCATAATTCTGCTTCATATTGAATTCATATGAATAATTCTCTATTCCAGAACCTGCTTTTCCATTTGCATTAGCCTACATTTATTGTTGGAGGTGCAATTATAAAGCCATTGGCTAAGTAAGATTTTGCTATTAATAAGCAAGAAAAAGAAATATATATACAGTAAGTATTATATTTGATTACATCACTCAGATTGACTCTTGCTCCATTTTTGTCAGTTGTTTTTAAACCCCTGACTCACTAGAATGAATTAGAGAAGAAAAGAGGAGCGTCTAAAAATGCAACCTCAACAAAATTGATTGTCCTCTGACGCTAACCATCCAATTACGCACTGTATGGCTTTTATATATTTATTAAACTTCACTCCAAGCCGTGGCAGTTTTCCAGCTAATAGGTGCTTGCTCCACAGAGCCCCCAGCAACAGTAGCGAGATAGTCATCCACCATGAATACAAAACAGTCAGGCATGGCACAGTAAGTCTGAAGTCACTCAGCCGACTGCGCATGCCCACTAAAAACCAGCCACTGTGCGTCAGACAAATAAGCCATTGGAAAGAGGTCTTAACTTTGGAGTTGTGTACCTTTGGGTTTCTATTCAAAGGGTTTCAAAGTGGAAAACTTATACTTGATAGTTTACAGCTTGCTGGATATTGGTAATTAGATGGTGAGTGATTTATGAAACTGTAGAGTGGGCTCTTTTCTATGTACTGTGAAAATTACAAATCAAATTGGGGAAGAAATTGGCAGTAAATCATGAGGCCTGTTGGACCATTTTCTTGGGAAATCACAAACTGATTTATTTGGAATTACAAATTGAATAAAATATCTTGATTGTGGACTTTTACAGTGATTTACCAGCAAGAGCAGTAACAGTATGAGTCATGAATTGCGGGTAATTTCTATAGTGCAGAGCTGGCACAATTTCTGCCCAATTTAAGTGATGCATTAAATATGTACTCCCATGGAGGTCAAGGAAGTCCTCAAAGTGACTGAATTTCTTGACAGATATTGCAAGAAAGATGCTTGAGGTTGAAGTTATTGTCTCCATTTACTAAATGAGAGTCAAATAAGGACACAACAGTAACTTTGGTCGCAGCTCTCCGCCTTTTCCCCCTTCTCTTCTATTCTATCACACACACACACACACGCACGCATTTGCAAGCACACACTTGGGGGGTGATCAGAGTTGGCTGATGTCTGAGTTTTTCAGACACTGCGGCAGGCGCCCAGACAGTCACCTGGCCCACTAAAAACCAGCCACTGTGCGTCAGACAAATAAGCCATTGGAAAGAGGTCTTAACTTTGGAGTTGTGTACCTTTGGGTTTCTATTCAAAGGGTTTCAAAGTGGAAAACTTATACTTGATAGTTTACAGCTTGCTGGATATTGGTAATTAGATGGTGAGTGATTTATGAAACTGTAGAGTGGGCTCTTTTCTATGTACTGTGAAAATTACAAATCAAATTGGGGAAGAAATTGGCAGTAAATCATGAGGCCTGTTGGACCATTTTCTTGGGAAATCACAAACTGATTTATTTGGAATTACAAATTGAATAAAATATCTTGATTGTGGACTTTTACAGTGATTTACCACCAAGAGCAGTAACAGTATGAGTCATGAATTGCGGGTAATTTCTATAGTGCAGAGCTGGCACAATTTCTGCCCAATTTAAGTGATGCATTAAATATGTACTCCCATGGAGGTCAAGGAAGGCCTCAAAGTGACTGAATTTCTTGACAGATATTGCAAGAAAGATGCTTGAGGTTGAAGTTATTGTCTCCATTTACTAAATGAGAGTCAAATAAGGACACAACAGTAACTTTGGTCGCAGCTCTCCGCCTTTTTCCCCTTCTCTTCTATTCTATCACACACACACACACACACGCACGCATTTGCAAGCACACACTTGGGGGGTGATCAGAGTTGGCTGATGTCTGAGTTTTTCAGACACTGCGGCAGGCGCCCAGACAGTCACCTGAAAACTCACTCCATCTTTGAGAGTGCTACCGCCATTGCTTTGACAACATTTTCATTTCATTTTCACATTTCAATTTCTTGCACAACTGTAATAATCTCTTGAAAATGTGCTGTTGCAATGCAAATCAATATTTTATCTTTTTCGTCTAATTTTAACCATGTGCCGTCAGACAGCCATTAGCGCCTGTGAGATTCACTTTAGTTTCGTCATTTGGATTCAGTCTGTAACTGATGCAAATGATATTCTGGCTCCAAATCTCCCATTGTCCCTCTTCAACTCTGTTCAATCTACTTGGCGCCCTCTACTGCATTGCTTTGTAGGAGTTGCCATGACAACCCAATCCCTGTGCATCCATAATTCAGCTCGCAAGCGACAACGTGGTGCACCGTGGCATTATTTGTATCGGCACCACCAAGGTCACTTTCTCTCAGCAGTCTGTCTCCCAAAGGTGGCAACCCTCATGTCCGTAAGCTACTGAGCAGACACGATGTGCACGGACACTATTTGACTTGAATACACGATATCCCATGATTAAGTTTGTCTGCACTTTCATAGCCACCAGGTCACATTTTGCTGACATGTTTTCTTGAAAATGGCTAAATAATCCTTCAATGCAGGAAAACCTCACTGCGTGTCTCATATACCGAGCTTTAACTTCACTATAATTGTAGGGGTATTTTCATGGAATGCTTACCGTCATTTTTCTCTGTTAGCGAACAACTGTGCATATTGTGCCTCATATGGAAATGAAGCCGTTATTTATGGCCGATATGTAGGTTTACCGCAGATGAGTCCAGCGCCAATCTCTAAAACCCTCTAATAAGATGGTAAATGTGTGGTTTCGGCTCGAATTGAAATACCACAGGGCCATTTGAAATGATGTATATGTGCGATTGTTGCTGAAACTGTGTTTCATTTGCAGGCAGCCGGCTGTGTTTAAGCGAAGCTCCTCAGACTTAGCACATCTCCGCGCAGATGAGCTGAGAGGTCAATGAGTTCCTGGGCTGCCACAGCGACTGCCAAATACAACCAGACACACTCTATTAGATGCATTATAAAACTGTTGAAACTCTCTGTCTCTTTCTCTCGCTCTGCTTCTCGCTCACACACAGAATACAAAAGAAATGCGCTCTTTTATTTCTTGTAAAATGCTTTTGACCAGACTTTGTTCAATAAAGGAATAAAAGTTAAATAACTTTGTTCTCCTGCTTGTTTTTTAAAGAAACATACTGAGACTTTTCTACACAGGACATACCTTACAAAAATTAACCATGGTTTTGCTACAAATAATAAAAAAAACTTGCTTACTATAGTTAAACCATGGTAACCACAAATGGACCATTGTTTTGCTACAGTAACCATAGTTTAACCATGGTATTTGTAGTAAAACATTATTACAATATTAAAATATGGGTACTACATTTTTACTATAATAAAACCATGGTTCATTTTCGTAAGGAATACTACAGGAGATTTTAACAGGTCAAAGTTGTCCTTTCTGTATTAGGAGGAGCATATGATGGGATTCGAGTATAAAATAAGCTATATATTTTGCTCAGACTGGTTAATCTGCTGACATTTGGCAATTTTAAGCACTTAACTGCATTGCCCTGTGCCTGGTTGGCTGACAGAAGTGGTCATTTTACAATTAGTACATTTCAATAAATAAATTAATAAAAACTTTTTCCTGAGATTTTGTAAATACTGTGTAAAATATTAGATATAATATTTTACTAATCAATATGATTTAATGCTCATGTTATAAAACATAAAAATAGTACAATTATATTCTGAGTAAAAACAATAAATACATTTTCAAAGTTTTTTTATTCAATATTTTTATGTAAATTTAATCTTTAGAAATCATCATCAACCTGACCTGACTGGCTGACCAATTAACAGAAGTGCTCATTATCAATAAATAATGCACTTTTAAAAAATCCTGTTAATTTCCTGTTCATTTAAAATATTAAATCTTTGTCTTTTTAATTTTTTTTTAATTATTTTATAAAACAAATAATTTTAAATAAAAATGTTTTTACTCATTATTTTTATTTACATTCAGCATTATATTGGCCTGCTCTATAGATATAAGCATCAGCCTGTCCTGATTGGCCTAATTACAGAAGTGGTAATTTTTAAATGAATAATGCCCTTTTTAAAATGTTAAAAACATTATCCTATTAATTTTGTAAATATTGTGTAAAATAAAAAAAATTATATTTTATTAATAAATATTTTTAATACATATACTATAAAGCATTCTAAATAAATTCAATATAAATCTAAAAACATATAAAAAAATACATATGTACTTTGTCTTTGACTAACAGAACACACATCATTCCATTTGCTTTACCTGCTTGGGATCATTCATCTCTCTTCCACCAGTGAGCTGAGGCAGCGAATGAGAGCTGCATCCTAATAGGATGAAACCGGTCACTGCTGTAGAGGGGTAGGGGGGAACCGAGTGCCGTGGGAGTCCAGACAGAGAGCCAGACGCAGACAAAAGCCCCATGCTTCGCCTAAGTTACCTGCCACAGACACTACCTACTACACAACTTGACCTTCTCTCCACAATGCCGCCTCTATTGTTCGCTTGTCAAGGGCAACGAAAAGAATAGCTCCTTTTTTCCCGTAAGAGCTTTTTCCACAAGCCACACTTTGAGCATTAGTGCTTTATTGAGACGTCCACTGAAAATGAATGAGGCAGATTCAACCGAAGTGGCGCTTCTTTTGGTTCAGATTTGGCAGACTGGCTTAGTAACACAGGTCACAGGTCTCCAGTGTGTATTATCATATCATGAGTCTCGAATGACAATTCATTAGTTGGTTTTATTCGTCTGCTCTGGCTGCATGCGTCAGATTTGCATCAGGCACGACAACTGTGAGATTTAAGTCCGGTTCAGACTACACGATTTTAGCCCGATTTTGCCACGATTTGCTTGACGTAGGGTGTCGTGGGGATTCGTAAATGACAATGGGCGTCGGGACGCAAGATTCCATCATTTCAGCACGTGTCGTGTGTCATAGTGGACGACAACCGATTCCGCGTCTGCGATGCTTCACGACATCACGACAGAAAGACTAGCATATTTAATTTTTTCCCCGTCGTCCACGACGAGTTCTGTCACATTGGTGACATTGACCAATAGCAGCACAGAAGCTCTTTCATACACAGGTTTCAAACATGGTGAAACGAAAGAGAGATGATGATGCTGCTAGGTGGAATTATGAGATGGAGGAAAGGTTAGTGGAGCTGTGGCAACAGTACTCCTGCCTGTATGATGTGTCATCGAGGGACTACCACGACAGAACAAAGAAAGAAAAATGCTGGCGAACGATAGCGGAAGCACTTTAGCAATGTTTACATTTGTTTTCGGAAGTCAGTCGCTAGTTCCGCCTTCTCAATGACATCACGCGCGTCGTTAAAGACGGACCGCGATGAATGGTCGGGAAGCAACGTGTAGTCTGACATGTTTCTTGTCCACGACACGACAAGATTTTAGGAGTCAAAATCGTGAAATCTGACACAGTGACTATCGTGACAGACCAAAATATAATGTAGTCTGAACCCGGCATTACACTTCAACAGCATCAAATCATTATTACTAATGTAGGTTTATTACATTTAATAATTATCGATTGGAGACATGAAAACAATACGACAATGGGCGTTGGGACGCAAGATTCCATCGTTTCAGCTCTAGTAGTGTGTCATAGTGGACGACAACCGATTCCGCGTCTGCGATGCTTCACGACATCACGACAGAAAGACTAGCATATTTAATTTTTTCCCCGTCGTCCACGACGAGTTCTGTCACATTGGTGACATTGACCAATAGCAGCACAGAAGCTCTTTCATACACAGGTTTCAAACATGGTGAAACGAAAGAGAGATGATGATGCTGCTAGGTGGAATTATGAGATGGAGGAAAGGTTAGTGGAGCTGTGGCAACAGTACTCCTGCCTGTATGATGTGTCATCGAGGGACTACCACGACAGAACAAAGAAATAAAAATGCTGGCGAACTATAGCGGAAGCACTTCAGCAATGTTTACACTCTTGTTTTCGGAAGTCAGTCGCTAGTTCGGCCTTCTCGATGACATCACGCGCGTCGTTAAAGATGGCACGCGATGAATAGTCGGGAAGCAACGTGTAGTCTGACATGTTTCTTGTCCACGACACAACAAGATTTTAGGAGTCAAAATCATGTAATCTGACACAGTGACTATCGTGACCGACAAAAATATCGTGTAGTCTGAACCCGGCATTAGCCTAAGCTTATACGGAAGGACGCGAGGTGTCGACGTCAAACATTCTTTGAAGTCATGCATTTTGCAGAGATATTAAGCAATCTAAAACATAGTTACAGCTTGCACTCAGGTCACAAATATATTTAAAATTATGCGTCTAATCAAATATATAGTGCCATAAATCTCTAACTTTGTTATTGTTGCTCAACTAATATTATGTTTTATTAAAGAAATAGTTAATCAAAAAAAAATAATTGCTCAGGCAATCCAATATGTAGATGAGTTTGTTTCTTCACTGGAACAGATTTGGAGAAATTTAGCATTTCATCACTTGCTCACCAATGGATCCTCTGCAGTGAATGGGTGCTGTCAGAATGAGAGTCCAAACAGCTGATAAAAACATCACAATAATCCACAAATAATCCACAAGACTCCAGCCCATCGATGAACTTCTTGTGAAGTGAAAGCTGCATGTTTGTCATTAACAAATCCATCATTAAAAAATGTTCTTGTCTGTATAAGGAGAGAAATATGCACAGATTGAGCACCATTTACAAGCATAAACAGTCCAAAACATTTCCAAACAAATAAGTTGCCAGTGGTTTTGATGAGAGAGAACAACAGGGGATGGATGTTCTTCGCTGAAGGAAGTGTTGTTATGGTTCACGGTTTCAGCTTTTTGCTTCACAAGATGTTAACTGATGGACTGGAGTCATGTGCATTACATGTGGATTATTGAGATGTTGTTATCAGCTGTTTGGACTCTCATTCTGACAGCACCCATTCACTGCAGAGGATCCATTGGTGAGCAAGTGATACATTTCTCTAAATCTGTTCCAATGAAGAAACAAACTCATTTTGGATGTCCTGGGGGTGAGTAAATTTTCAGCAACTTTTCATTTTTGGATGAACTATTCCTTTAATATGCTTATCTGTCATATACCCAAATAAATGTGGAATGTACCAGCTACTGCGTACTGGATGGAGTTATGAATGTTTTGAAGCTGGTAGCCTAAGGGCTGGAGAGATGCCTACAGTACCTCTCTCCCTTCACAGGCCTCTGTCTAATTATACATTCCACTCAGAGATCTCCACTCAAATTGCCTGATCCCTACATTTGCAAATTCATATTTCTATCCAAACTTTAAACCAGCCCCAAAAGACCCAAATAAGAATTTTTTTTAGAAAGATTATTTCTACTATAAACAGTTATACGAACATAATAAATACCAGTAATCTAATTTTTTTTAAACCACAGGAGTGCAAATCAGCCTAATGCTCAGAGAACATGAACACTTGTGATTGCCGAACCACAAACTTGCCAAAACCACAGAAGCAGAGGTCCAAACCCCCATACCGTGTCCACAAAGAGAATTCGGCTTTGTAGGAGGGGAAGCAAACACAGTGTTCCTACCTCCATCAAAAAATGCTGATGTTGTATCTAGTGTTGTCAATGAGTGCTTTAAAGAAAAAGCCTTGCGTTCATCCCCGGTCTAGTTTAAATATCACAAGAACATGAGTTAGACTCAAGCTGAAGCAAGGACATATCAGAACTAGAAGAGATAATTATACACAGAAATGACACTTGAAATAAAATGTTAGCTAACACAAACTTAAGGACGGTTTACAGTATTGCTGACAACTGCTCTTTATACATGTCACAACTAAAATAGTCTCATTTGTGGGGTTTATGCGTATTTACTCTTTCTCAAATGGATTAAATGAAATTGATACGGAATCAGTGTGACCAAAGCAGGTGGGTGAAGAGAGTTAAACCAGACGGAGGGCTGCACCAACAGCTTTCAAACTTATAGCGGTCTAATTGTGCTGCCTATGTTTCATCTTTACAGAATTAAAATTATTAAATAATAACAAGCAAATACTAGGGGTGGGAATCACCAGAGGCCCCACGATACGATATTATCACGATACAATATTATTGCGATTTTAATTATATTGCGATATTCTGCGATATATTGCAATTTATTACCTTTTTCCAACTTCAAATTATGTCCCCAAACGAAAACTTTGGCAACATCTGTTTTAACTAAAAATAAATATTTCTCAGTTTATCTCACTTCAGTTTTATTGTTGCAGTGCAAAATGGGATTGTCAAACTGACCAACACTTTCATGAAAACCTGTCATAAATGTTGTATGCACCTGGCAAACTCAACTATTTGTATTACACTCTAGTCTAGTCAACCCTAATTAAATGTAAACAGGTATAGATTAATCTGTGCTGAAATCTTCCACTGAAAGATCAGAAATAAACTTAATAAACTTCATGTCACTAACAAATTTTTCTTTAAGTAGCCTATAACGCACAATGGAGGTAAAATGCTGTTCTATTCCAGTCTTGTGTAAATACAGCAGAAGAATCCATTGTGAAGTTAAAGCCTGCCATCTAGTGGTGTAAAGCATGGATTGCCAACTTTTTAAAATGAATGACACAACGTTTATAATCCAGCCTTGTTTTGTTATTTTGATTACAGTTTTATGAGAAAATAAGCCTTATATAGTTATGGCTTTACAACGTCTTAGATAATGGAAAATATCTAACACGGGTAGTTTACAGCCTGCTTTAAAAATTATTGTTGACATTTTGAACAGGTATTATTTCAGTTTTCATTTAATTTCATTTCCATTTTTGTTATGCAGCTGCCATTTCAAATAAAAGACAATATTTTATTTTATCTGTTATAATAAATTGATTTTTTTTTTTTTCTCAGAGTGGCTTTAATCTCCCTATTTGAACATTTTAAAAGGATTGATATGATACCTGAGTAATATTTATTTCCTCAACCCCCAATGGATCAGTGATTCCAACCTAATCTATAGGGCAAAGGCTACTGTTCTAAGTCATTTGGTGGTTAAGGTAAAAGAAAGTAAACCAGGATATGCTACCAGTGTGGATTGAAATCCTACCCTGCAGCTGGTGGAAGGTGGATTTATTAAAATTAACATGTTTAAATTTCAGAATGTTTGTTTGCAGGAAATGCCTTAATAGAGGTCAAAGCAACTGTGCCATAGGCTTTCACATATGCACATTTTCAAGCAGTATAGGCAGGATGGAGCAGACAGGATGGAGCAGGAATATGCCAAGCTCATAAATGCGTGAGATAAACATATTCAAATTTCTGCCTCCAGCTCACTGGAATTTTTTAAGAAAAAGCAAAGAAAGTACGCGGTAGGCCAAAAAGTGAAGAGTGATTGATGCTTCTGATGCTGACCTTCCATAAAAGCCCTTCCTTTCAAGCTATAATGCTTAAACTTTCATATTCTCTTCACATATCTCCTCTTTCAAACATACCCACAGGTACAGAGCTGGGTTGCTCTTGCATTTATAAGTAAACAGGCATTTATTGTATTTTACTTCATCTATCCTAGAGATCTTATTTATGTTACCTGACCAGGCTAAGAAGTTACTATCCTCACCCTATTTGGCTCATCTAAACAATGTGGATAGATGATGCAACTTACCCGTGGAAATTTTAACTTTAACATTTTCTTTTATAAAAAAAGAATAGTTATCGCTGCTTACCTTCAGTAACGTTAGGCTAATGAGCCTGCAAGGTTTGAACATCCATTTTGGTGCGTTTTTTTTGTTTTGTTTTTTGTTTGTTCTGTAAGTTACTGGATAATTTATAGCTCTTGAGCACCCCTTTTTACCCTGCTGGTAGAATATGTAACTACACCATACAAAAGTATTGAGCAAAATACAGTTTTTTCCCCAAGCAACAAACAAACAAACAAATTAATTGTATTTTAGTAGCCTACATACAGATTATTTTTGGTGGGCCCATAAAAGCATGAAATTAACTTTTTTCCCCCTAATATATATTTTAATTATTACATTTTAATAATCACTTCAATGTTATTGATAACTTAATAACGGCTCTATGGCAAAATAAGGACAATATGCCTCCAATAGGTAGAAAGCCACAGCTTGGAAGAAAATAAGAAAATAGGTAAGTAAGTAAGTAGGCCTAACCTCAAGTATAAGTAAGTAAGTAGCCTAAGCAAGTAAGTAAGTAGCCTAAGTAAGTAAATAAATACATAAATGTTCAAATGTGATGACTGTATTGACTGTTGTTGGATTTTTTTGTAGTGTCTTTTATATACACTTTAATATTTTGAATATATATATATATATTACACATGAAACCAAACAGAACAGAACAAATGTTTACTCTCCATGAAACCACAAAGCTGAAAACGTACATATTTACAACAAATATACATAGATATAAAATACTGTTATTTTTAATATCTTCAAAATCTTTTATAAAGCAACATTATGTAAGATAAGCAGCAGGTAGGGTTGCCAAATTCAGAAAAGGAAAATAAGGGACAATCGTGGTTTTTTCATAGAAAAATAAGGGACAGAATAAGGGATACACACCCGGCCCTATTATATATATATATATATATACACACACACACACACACACACACACACACACAGAAGTATATCTTTTAGATTTGTAATGTTTTTTTTAAATGGAGTCTCTTATGCTCATCAATGTTGCATTTATTTGATCAAAAATACAGAAAAAACTGTAATATTGTTAAATATTATTTTTTTTTTATAGTGTTGAAACTTTTGTTCTGGTTAATATTTTTTTGGAACCTGTGTTCCATAAACAAAATAAAAAGTTAAAAAGAACAGAATTTATTCAAAATAGAAATCTTTTCTAACAATATCACTTTTTATTTAACACATCCTTGCTGAATAAAAGTATTCTGAAAGTTTCTTTAAAAAAAAAAAGAAGAAGAAGATTAGAATGATTTGTGAAGGATCATGTGACACTAAAATCTGGAATAATGATGCTGAATATTCAGCTTTGCTTCACAGGAATAAATTATATTTTAAAGTATATTCAAATATAAAATTTTTTTGTTAAATTGCAATTTGCAATAATAGGCTATTTCACAAAATTACATTTTTTCTGTATTTTTGATCAAATAAATGCAGGCTTGATGAGCAGAAGAACCTCTTTAAAAAACATTAAAAATCTTACTGATCCCAAACTTTTGAACGGCAGTGTATATATATATAGGCTATAGGCAATCTACCTCATGAACAGTTAAATGTTCTCCCATTGTGCAATACAAATATGTGCAATAACCTTATACTATTTATCACTTTACATAGTACATCCCTACAACTTTATTTTTTATTCTATTCATATTCTACAGTATTTTATCTATAGCACACCTGTACATATTTATCCTTTGTGTGTGTGTGTGTGTGTGTGCTTTATTTATATTTATACATATGTGTATTTTATTCACATCTTGTTTTTATTATCTGTGTGTTGTTGTTGTCTCCGTGTACTGGAAGCTTGTGACACTAAATACGGGACGATTCCGTATTATACGGAACGGTTGGCAACCCTAGCAGCAGGTGACGAAGTTTCTGCGACATCGTTAGGCGCACGGTATTGGCATAAATACCGTTGTTCCGTCCTTTCCCAAATATGCTATCTACTCTGTAAGAAATAGCGAATGAGTGAGTGATATCGGTACTTCAGAGCAGTGTTCCCATACTATGGCGGGCCGGAAGGTCCAAAAAAAGGACTGACTTGTCGCGGGAATTCACTATACAATTGCCAGTAGCTACTGAGTTTACCACTGATAGGCCGGCGGTGCATCTGTATACACACTTTCCTCACACGACGGACCACTGACTCTCCTCAGCCGGCGACTCGCTTTCCTCACGCAGCGGACCACTGACTCTCCTCAGCCACGGACTCACTTTCCTCACGCAGCGGACCACTGACTCTCCTCAGCCTGTGACTCACTTTCCTCACGCAGTGGATTATAACCTAAACATATGTATATTCATACAATTTCATAAATATGTAATAAATATATAATGTTTTTAAAAAATTTGATATAAACTTATCACCATATCACTCAAATTGAACTGTGTTAAGTAAAAAAAAAAAACATTTCCCAGCAGAAACATCATTCATGTTATAATGTTTCTATGGGAGTGTGTATACCGTGTGTGTGTGTGCTTTCTGCATTGGGGATATTCTGTAGTATCAGCCCTTCGTTTGGGTAAATCCTTACTGGATTGTGTCAGATTTT
>NW_015652263.1:209775-220382 GCF_001515625.1 Sinocyclocheilus rhinocerous | reverse complement strand
ATATTCTGTAGTCTCAGCCCTTCGTTTGGGTATAAATCTTTACTGGATTGTCTCAGATTTTGTATATAAAAAAAAATCAAATGTAATAAAAAAATGCAGTTTTCTCATAAATTCCATTCATTCCTATGTGGGTCAAAATGACCCGCGAGGGACACGTTTGTTACTTTTTTTTAATTCACCGACATAAACTCTTTGAATCCACTCAATTTGTGTGGGTGTGTGTATTCCCGGTTTAAATGTGACAACAGTAACAAATTCTTGTAGGCTACCATAACGATCAACTGTCACGATGCGGTGGGGATGAAGCACATGGTGCCAGGGTAATCCAGAAGTGAGTCTTTAATTATCAAACCAAGAGTTAAACAGAAGAACATAGGAGTACTACACCACAATGTAACTTCAAAGCAAGACAAAGGAACTGAGGAAAACACAGGGTATATAAACACATGGAACGTGATTAGGCAAAACTGAAACAGGTGGAGAAATCAGTCAAGACAGGTGAACAGAATAAACGATTATTAACTAAATGAGGACAGGAACTGAACCAAATAGGGGCAAACAGGAACTAACACGTGACATCAACACACGATTTTTAAAAATTCTTTAAAAATCACTTACCCGAGGGACGGATGAGGTTTAATTAAATTAAATTGAATGCAATATATAAAATCAGGGCTCGAATTGAGGGGGATGCGGGGGGATCACATCCCCCCTGGTTGAAAAAAAAAAGACAAAAAACATCCCCTTGGTAAAACCACCATCCCCCCTACATCCCCTTTAGATTAATAATGTGTATTATGTAAAACTTATCATGCAAATGAAATGCTAAAATTCTCTACTTAGGCTATGATAATTCACAAACTAAATAGCGACGATTGGCTATTCATAACTCGGTACTGTAACAAACTGCTCACAAGCTGAAGCAAGTTTCCGTCATTTTTCGTGCAAAATGGTTCAAGCGCAACTTTTGAAGTTCTTTAAAAAGAAGACAACAGAAAAGGTATGATTTTTCCTTGATTATAATTTAAAGACATTCCCCGACAATATGTTATTGTGCTGTATGTGTGACGGATTGAGAGACGATAGTAGAGCTGACATTATCAAGTCACCGACTTTGCAAAAAACCCCCAAACAAAAACACGTATTGAGAGTCCAAAAGCATTCACTGCGCGATGAAGCCTGCTAGAATACAGTTAGAATGCCCTTATAATTCAAGCAATGAAAGAAAAAAAATACCCATGCATGACTTTTTACGTTTTTATATTCATTGCACATTAAGCAATGCACTTTCTGAATATCAGCACATGTGCGCGAGAACAAATGTGCTATTAATTTTATACAACAGTGCATAGCAACATGGTGTTTCGTTTCTAATTGAATCAGCCATTTTGAACGAATCGTTTGATTTGAATGATTCAATAAATCATTAATTAAAACATGGACTTGCTGCCACCTACTGGCGGTTTTATTGTCATCATTATTTATCCATGACAGGCCTAAAACAGACAAGGTACCAGCACAAAAACACATTTAGCTAAATATTGACCAAAATCCCTCCATTTCAGGCACCAGAAGGAAAAAAGCTTATAAATAATAGTTCATTTAATAAGGCTAATTTTTTCATTAAATAGTATGAGGAAAGTGAGTCGCTGGCTGAGGAGAGTCAGTGGTCCGCCGCGTGAGGAGAGTTGTGTATACAGATGCACCGCCGGCCTATCAGTGGTAAACTCAGTAGCTACTGGCAATTGTATAGTGAATTCACATGACAAGTCAGTAGCCCTATTTTTGGTCCTTCCGGCTCGCCATACCTGACAAGTTTTCCCAAAACTTTATCCATTAAGGAAAGATAGCAGCCTTGATCTCACGTAGCCTACGTAGTGTACGTCCAAATACTGCGCCAACCAATCCAGATAGCATGTAGTAATCGGCCAGAGCTCGGCCGCCCACCCTCGGCTCAGACTCGGCATCGGCGAGTGTTATCCGGGTCGAGTGTGGCCCGCAGCTCGCTCTCGCGCATGTTTGTCATGCGGCTGTAAAGCACTGGGCCGATTCCTGTTCACCATAACCTGCCCGGATCTGGCTTTAGAGTCCAGGCCACTTCTGGCAATGACTCGGCTCGGTTCAGTCATAGACGGTTACAATAATATAGCAATAATTATCATAAAATTGTTTTAAACTGACTTAATACCCTGACAGTATCTTACATTGTTAACTACATGTTTAATGTTGTGAATTTGTCAAAAACAAAATATCTGCGGTCAAACTTAAATAATAAAACAATGTTAAAAGTGCTTTATAGGACAGAACATTCTCTAATATCCATAACAATAGCAAATCTATTATGCAACGCAGCAGGTCATTCTTTTATACTCTTGTTTGTATGCATTTTAAACGCGCTTCATTGCGCACTAGGTGATTCATTCCAATAGTTAACTCGCGCAGCGTGGGCGGAGTCTCGTACCTGTGCACGTGAGTGCATGTTTGTGCGGTTTGGGTGCAAACAAAACAATGGATTATCATTATTTACCAAGAAATGTGGATGTATGGGGTCATTTCGATAAAGCAATACTGGTAAGCATCGTTGAGCATTTAATTTTGTATTATTTTACTAGCACAGACGCTCATAAGCTCGTAAAGGAACTTGCAAACAGTTAACCTCACGTGCGAGACTGCAGCGAACGCGGCTTTCTTGTTTTGCCCGAAAACGTAAGTTAATAAATAAAAATAGATCTTTTTAATCTTTGATCTAAGTATTGTTATGTGGGTCTAGAGTGTTTACGCTGCAGAAAACTTTGATGAGCAACACTACGATCCCCAAATAAACAGATGAGGAAGAGGAGGATGATGACGCTCCAACGTACAATGAGAAAGGTTTGTTTGAATTGTTAGTTTCCACATTCTTATTTGTATGCAATTGCAATAAGCAAACGTTGTTTTTGTTCCATATTACTTAAATGACGTGAGAGAAGATCGTTGTTTTCAACTAAACACGCTAATAATAATAAGCTAGTTTCAGTGATTTTAAGACGAGAAATGTACTGCAATCATATTAATATGCATCAGTATGCCTGAGATCATCTGCAATAGCTCTATCAAAGCATAGCTCAGTAGCTTAGTACATATAAGATACATAAATGTAGTTTAATTTGTCTGAGTACAAGGTTTTATTTTTTCAATTTTTTCAATTTTGCACCCTGTTTTGTCCCACTTCTCAAGAATGACTGAGTTGCTAAATGCAAGCGGACTGTACGTGTCATGTACAGATGTAACTGACTACAACACAAACACAGCATCACAGTTATCACTTTAGATGCTTCTTCACTCAGCATGTAGCGACGCACATGAATAAATGATTATTTCTCTTAATGTGCCGCAAATTTCTTTTAATATTTCTGTTTTGTAGTAATCAAGAGAAGTGGCATCGCTGAAGAAATGGCAGATGTCCTCAGACACCTGTGAACACTGAGCAGTGCTTGGAGTCCAAGACAGTGGACATCATCTTTATTATACCGGTACTTCTCTGACTGGACTAGCAAGGAGCAGAGCCAATGAGAAAGTTGGTAAGTTCAAGTAAATGTCAGCATGACCATTTCACCATGTTATTTTCTGCAGCAACTGGGGGAAATCCTAACTGAAGGGACCTACTATTCCCAAAACTTTATCCATTAAGCAAAGATAGCAGCCTTGATCTCACGCAGCCTACGTAGTGTATGTCCGAAGTCCTGCGTCAAACAACTGCAATTGAAATGGGAATGTAAACACACAGCTTTCCTCAGGTATTTAATAGGCTATAGTGGTTTGAATTTTTGCTGTCACAGACAGATAGATGATATAGAGTAGATGACAGATAGATAGAAAAACATTACCCCATTGCCCACAAGAGGGAAGTGTTTGCTCATCTTTTAGAGCAATGTGCTAGTAATGAATGAAAACACTATCAAACACTAGCAACACAGTTACACTATACACTAGAAACACAGTAAACTCTCACTCTCAGTGTGACACGTATAGGGCTACAATAGCCTACAAACTGAAATATATTTTGATTCTGACTTTACTGTTTGACAAATAGCTTAATATTTGTGCAATTAGTCCAAATTTAATTAATCTCTGAGTTCCTCACAAACATGAGACTGTCCATAGTCTACATGATGTGTGGGAGAAAGATCTAAGAATAAAAGCTGGCACTAATGATGCCCACTCACGCAGAGAAAAATCAATTAAAATTGAAAACAAAGGCACAATAATCATAATAACTTATCTCCTGCGTCCTGTTTTGCATATTGATATTGTACAGATGACAATAATTCGTTCAGTAATTTCATGGCTCACAGTTTCCCATTTTAATGAAGGCCGAAAAATGATCTCTGGAACCAACAAAACAGCTTCATATAAATACTTCCACTCTGTGTGATCAAACAAAAATATATTGTGTTATATTATTATTAACTCTAATGAATCTTCTCGCTTTACCTTATGTCTTGTAGGGAAATATTACTGTGTGCAGTATCTCTCGAGCCTGTTTACACGGTGGTGTTCAACAGAGCGTTCTCCACACAAACACACCATGATACTGTCAAGTGCTTCCTGTACACTGACACCTCCATGTCCTTGCAAGGCTGAACCATGTTATAATAAGATTCAGGGTTACATGGTGGCACAATGCTGTCAAACCCCTTCCAAATTCCACCTTAAAGACCTCGTGGTGTTCTGCTTTCCTGCAGATATGATCAAACTACAGCTACAAATAGAGAGCCCTACAGCAAAAGTGCACATGCTGTATTGTTCCAGCTATACAGATTGGTGGGGCTTGTTTATCAAAATCAAAGCGAATCAGGAGGAACAGGAGGAAAATAGCCACTCGTGCCTCCTTTTGCTGCTCTTTGGTTTTCTTCATTTGCTTTCATCCATCTTTAAGTCCATGTCATTTACAGCTACTCATTTTAAAGTGTAAATCGACAGAGCCTTGATGATTTGGAGATGCAATTTCAACTGTTCTCTCCTCTCTCCTGCTGTCACCCATGCGTTATTAGATGCTTTTCCCCTTTTGCCTTTCTCACTGTCTATCTCTGACAAATCTCTGTGCATCTGACCAAGAGCTACGGCCTCTGCACCCCAGCCTCTTTGCTTAAGATGTAAACGGTGAAGAGTAAATGGCTTTCACCATTCATTCTTCTAGTTATTCAGGCATATCCAATTCAGAAGTGTGCTTTATAAATAATTCTCTGCTATTGTGGCTTTTTCTCAGGTGACACTTCATGCCTTTACAGTGCATGTATACCACCTCTTTAGATGTATTGTATAGGTTTTGCTGTGTTTGATGTTTGAAGTTTCAAAGCCTTCCTTTTCTTTTTTTTTCCTGAGGTCCTTATCTCAAAGATCCAGCCCCTGCACCTTTGATAGATCTTGTTTGAAAAGCTGCTGCAAAATCTTGTTAGTCCTTGAATGTTCTTGTTAGATTTTTCTCTTTATTGCTTTTTGGCTGATTTTGGATTTTATTTATTTTTTAATTAACATGTATGGTTGATGCTGCATGTTTAATTGCACATGCTCACTTCCCTATTTTTACATTTAGATTTTAAGTGTACTTTTAAGTGAGCGTTAGATGACATCAAATGTAATCTTTAAAAATCTTATTCATTTAATAACACTATTAAATGTAATCACTAGCTAATCTAAAAATAAATAAAAATAAAACTTTTTTTAATGTATTATAATGTTGTGATACCTAAATTTGTTGAAAAATTTAAGGGGGTCTGAATACTTTCCGTACCCACTGTATATATAACCATGAACTTAGGACTGGTGCTTTTTTTTGGTCATTCAGTGTTCCTGTAAAAAAAAATAAAAAAAATAAAACAATAATACTGATAAGATATTATTAGTATTATTATTATACGAATTCTACTAATAAGAACAATATAAAGCGCACCAAGGATTAACGAGCTTCTGGATTCATGAATATTAATCAGGTTGTGTGCGTTCGCTCGAACTGATTTGCTGAAATCTAAACAGGGACGATAATAGGTGAGCACCAGCCAATGAGATTGTCGTTTGCGCATTACCAGAGTGAAGATTTAGTCGCATATGCGAGTGATTTACTCGCAATGTAGAGGGTTGAGTATGTGGAAAATGTGTTTTTTGAACCTTAAACCGCATAAACACATTTCATTACACCAAATACACAATATAATGTTCTTTTTAGCAACCTCATATGACCCCTTTAATACTTTTATTCAGCAAGGACTCATTAAATTGATCAAAGGTGACAGTAAAGACTAAAATAAAAAAATATTAAAAAAAAAGCTGTTTTACTGAACTTTCTATTAAAGAATGTAAACATGTATCATGGTTTCCACAAATAATATTAAGCAACACACCTGTTTGCAACATAGATAATGGGAAATGTTTTTTGACCACCAAATCAGTATATTAAAATGATTTCTGAAGGATTATGTGACACTGAAGTCAGAGTAGCAACGGCTGCTGAAAATTCAGGTTTGCCATCACAGGAATACCTAACATTAAACATGTATTAAAATAGAAAGTGTATTTATTTCAAATGGAAGTAATATTTCAAAATAATATAGTTTTTTTTAATCAAATAATTGCAGCCTTCCAAAAGCATAAAAAAGTTACTAACCCCAAACTTTTTAAAAAAAGTATTGTGTAAGAAAGTCTTAGAGTTTAAGTATAAGAAAGATAAAGAGAAATTTGATTCTCAGTGTGAAAAAAAAATGAAACAAAATAACACAGTAGCACAATGAATCATTAAAGAAGTATTACACTGAATTGTCTTTATCACAAACAGATAAACTGTTTTTAATGTACTAAGTTAAAGTACATGATCTCTACTTTGTGTCCCTCAAGTGAATACTATTCTTTGGCTGTTATTGCATTTTTCCAGTTAGTTGACAAGGGGGGTATAAATAATTCATGTTTCTCTGAGGAGATGAGAGTGTGTTATTGCTTTTTGTCTTGTTTTGTTTTTCAAATCCTCTCACACTACAGATATGTACAGATTGTATATTTGATGTCAGAAAGAAAGCTTATGGTTTTACAGGCTATTTTTGTATGCATTGCTTGTGAATATTGACAGAATCCACAGATCCACAATAAGCTAGATCAGGGGTGGCGAACTCCGGTCCTGGAGAGCCGCAGCCCTGCAGAGTTCAGCTCCAACCCTAATTAAAACTCACCTGCCTGTAACTTCCTAGTAACCCTTCAGACCTTGATTAGCTTGTCCAGGTGTGTTTGATTAGGGTTGAAGCAAAACTCTGCAGGGCTGCGGCTCTCCAGGACCGACGTTCGCCACCCCTGAGCTAGATCAATACTACATGACACTATGTGCTAGTTTGCTGATCATGTGACAGCTTTACATTTGTTCTTTATATAAGCTAATCTAACATCCATTTTATATGCATCTTCCTATATTGTCATGCTAAAATTAACAGCAGTGCAGTGAGAGTTCAGAGCTGACAATAATAGTCACCGTTTCATCCACAGGCATGTTTTTGTTTTTTATATTCTAAATCAAGAAGATGTCACCCATGGGAGGACCAAATATAAGACCAAATATAATCAAATGTGCATATACAGTATGTACGCCCTCTGACGATGATGTAAATAGAATCTGCTCTCGTGTTGTTATGTTACAGAGTCAACAAACACCAGGTGCTTTTGATGGACAGGGGATCCATCAGTGTTTGCCCAGCTTCCAGTGAATATTGGCGAAATTGGATTCGGAGTGACAATTGAAGAGGGAGCTGGGGGCCGGCAGTTGGGTCATTAATGACCTCTCCATAACAGGTGTCTCGCCTATCTGACAGAAAGGAGGAGGAGAAGGTACGGAATGTATTTACAGGTCTGTAGTGGAGAAACCACAGAGCACTTCTCAGGAGATGACACTGTCACTCAGTGTCATCCAAACTCATTTACTGTGTCATTTACTGTTGTCTCCAAGAGAGCCGAGACCGGGCTCCCAGTTGCGGTCAGGCTGGAAGATATCCTCAAACTGATAAGATGTGTCAGGATGATGTTTTATTTTGGGGTTTTAGGCACAGTGTGAAACCATGTCCATGTTGTCAAGGACTGAACTTTCTGGAGTTTGTGAAAAGCACAGCCTGCTTTCTCTTTTAGTTGTCATGTGATGTAGATAGAATTAGCGATGCACAGTGTATTAGTTTCATATTGGTTGTTGTCCAATTTGAATTTGAATTTTTTTTATACTGGATACATTGCCAGTAAGTTTTTTTTTATTTATTTATTTATTTTTATTCAGTAAAGGCATATTAAATTGATCAAAAGTGACAGAAATGTCATTTTTGATATTACAAAAGATTTATTTTTCAAATACTGAAAAAGAAATGTGTCATGGTTTCTACAAAAATATTAAGTATCATAACTGTTTTAATAAGAAATGTTTCTTGAGGACCAAATCAGCATATTGGAAGGGTTTCTGAAGGATCATGTGACACTGAAGACTGGAGTAAAGAAAATTCAACTTTGTCATCGCAGGAATAAATGACGTGTTAAAATATATTCAAATAAAAAAATTGTTATTTTAAATTGAAATAATATTTCACAATATTATTACCTTTGCCATCATCTAAAGCTCATATAAAGTTAATTAACTAAAAAACATAATTTATTAAGACTGTAATATTTAGGAATTCATAAACGGAATGTCCATTTTATATAGAATACATTATGTTCTGGTGCCTAAATGCACTTGTAGTTTGTATTTTAAATTTTTTTAGGCAAAATGGATTTTTAATATCAATTATTAATCAGTTATCTACCATAATATGAAAATAGTTATTAGCTTATTGGTATTGTCCAGAATTTTCGTATTGATGCATCCCTGACAATTTGTGTGCACTGAAAACTTATATTGCACTTGAGTGGAACATTCATTACACAAAATAATACTGAATATCAACCACAAGCCTGAACAAGAATCTACTTTCATATTTTATGTCTAGGGGAGTAGATTTCTTTTCAGAAGATTAATGTCAGTTAATGTAATCAGTCACATGCCCTTGCAAGTACGCTGTGTGCAATTTGTTGTTTTCTAGTGAGCACTAAAGCAATTTCAGCCATGCTGCTTTACTATGCTGCAGTAGTGAGTGTATTATGAGGCAGTGATCAGGAATGAAATGACAGAAATGATACCAGTCTGTTTTTCTGCAACTGCAGCCATTGCTATATAACGTGTAGCAAACAGAGATGGATGCTTTTCAATGGTAATGAAGCTCTGATGCTGGCTGAATTAAAAGCATTTTGAAGCATTTGATAGATGATGAAAGCCCTAGCCTGCAGCACTCGATTTGGATGGCCTCAGTGAATGCTTTTAAAAATGACTCCGGTGGAGAAACCGATCACTTTAGTCCTGCTCATGACAGCAAACACTGTAATTACACAGCACAAATGCACACAACATAATAAGCAGGATTTAAAACCTTTCCCATATGCGCTGCATTACGATAGCATTTAACATGATCTAAGAGTTTTGACTAGAAATAAAAATGCTGGTCCATCCATCCATCCATTGTTCTATCTGTGTATCATTCTATCTATCATTCTGTATCATTCTATTTGTCGTTTTATCCATCCATCCATCGTTCTATCTATGTACCGTTCTAACTGTATCATTCTGTCAAGCATTTTATCCGTCATTTTATCCATCCATCCATCATTCGACGATTCATGTATCGTTCTGTCTGTGTATCATTCTATTTATCATTCTTATCATGATATAGAATGATAAATAGAACAATACACAGATAAAACGATACATGGATCATCAAATGATGGGTGGATTGATGGATGGATAAAATGATGGATAAAACGATAGATAGTTTTATCTAGAATTCCATCCATCCATCCATCCAATTTTGAAAAACTTTCTAGTTATGAATTATTTGATTTTCAATTCATTTGAATTCTACTTCCATACATTTTAATTACAATTCTGTGTCATGCCTACCTCAATTCAAATGCAGGAATTGAACTGGAATTTAAAAGGCATTTTTAATTCTATTCAATATTAATATTAAAAACGCTGTCTCATATCCCAGACAGGGATAAGGAGAGATTTCAGGACTGTTCAGGAAACCTATTTGCAAACATAATTTTCATTTGGTGGCTCAGAAATTACACGCTGCAACTTTAAGTAATAAAGTGCTTTCAAAACTGAAGTATTCACTCAGCCTCTCTCAAGCTGTTGAGTTGTTTATGCATATCATAATGAAGAAGTCCTTCAAAATGTGTCTAAGAATAATGTGCTAGAACTGCCTTTTATCTAGAACACTTGCATTGCAGATTAGCACACACTTGCCTTTTTACTACATTGATTGAGTATTTAAAAAAGCCCTGGATTTGTAAAATAACTGCATCCTTTAGAAGATTAAAGAATGGATTTGCAGGCATCCCTGAAATACTGAGGCAAAAATTTAAGCTAAGCCATTAAAAAGCACCTGTTTGTGAGGAAAAATGAAATGTATATTTGAAAAGCCACTCAGAAATCAGACAGCTGCCCCAGTTTACACAACTTAAAGGGGTCATATGATGCGATTTTCAAGTTTTCCTTTCTCTTTGGAGTGTTA
>NW_015652263.1:194067-208851 GCF_001515625.1 Sinocyclocheilus rhinocerous | reverse complement strand
AAGGAGGGGGCTTTGTAGAAAACGAAGCGTTTGAGAGAGGCGGGGCATATAGGACCTACAATAATGTACAGTATTTGAAAAATAATGTGTTTTTTGAACATTAAAGCATGTCAACATATTCTGTTACACCAAATACACAAAATAATGATCTTTAAAAAAGCATCATATGACCCCTTTAACTAAAAGCATGGATTGTTTACTTATTTATAGTTAATAAACTGAGGACAAGTATCAATAGAGTTGATCAATGTGCTCTTGCTCTTCTGTTACCATGCACATAGTCCTTGATGTTGAATAAAAGCCACTGAGAATACATAATTTACCTGAATTTCTAATTCAACTATGATATTTTCCCCCGTGCAAAACGGTGTTTGATTTAAATTATTGACAAGGAGACGCATGAATGAAATGTTTGAATTTATTCTCAAATGTGCTTACGCCAGAGGGTGTTTTCGCATCTAGGGTTCATGGTCTGAGACTAACTGCCAGAGCCGGGAAACAGGAGTGCAATTAGCACTTAAATATTTTTTATTAGGCCTATAAGGAATGCTAATTATAGAACTCTTGAAGTGGAAATTTCCAAATGAAAATCATTTGCCAGCTTTAAGTGGGTCAATTAGGGGAAAAAGATTGTAAGACTGCTCCAGTCAAGAAATTGCTTTTCAGAGTGAGTCCTGAATTAGCACTGAGAAATAGCTACTGACTGTGTATGATATGCATAAATGGGGCTTACAGTACCTCTCTGACCTGTTCATTCTGTTTCAGCCAGTCCTGTGAAGAACAAAAGAAGCGAGCTGCAATCCAAAGCCTCATAAAGAGCTGAAAGCATAAATATTCAGTCTAACCTGCAGTCTTATTTTTCAGAAAATTGCATGATTTATCTATAAAATCACTTAACTAAAATTGTATAGCTATAATTTACACCAAGTGATATACTGTAGCTACAATAACCAATAATAAAAATTTTCAGCTGATGGCGCATGGTGTATTTTTTTATAACAGAACAGCAGTTTTACACTGTTTATCACTTTATCAAAAAAATATTGGAACAATTGCAACAATTTTCATTCAGAACTTGCTAGTAAATTCTACAAATAATTGTTAAATAATAAAGAATAATTCATTAATAAAATAATAATAATTAATAAAAAAGGCAAGTAACACAGTGACTTAAACATGAAATTTTGAAGTAGAATGACGGAAACAGTAATTTCTTGTGAAACACTCAAATAATGCTTTTTTTTGTTGTTTTTACATAATCATTTATTTAAAACAATTTAATAATTTACCTACAACTTTTTAATGCATGTATTTATTCATTTATTTATTTTATTGAGCAGGTCTTATATAACAGCCGTAATGTGGTCAAAGTGTGATTTGATTTTTTGAAAACAGTTTGCTTCATTGGTGTTACGGCTGAAGCAATACAAAAATAGTAATTATACGCAAATTCGAGTGCAATCATAAGCAATCATAACCCTTTCTCATGAGCTGTTTTTCTGTTCAGACTATCAATGAAATGGTACTGAGCTGCATTACATCTATATGGAAAAGAGGTACTTGGTGGTGTCTGCCTTCTTTGTATTCACACCCACATTTCATTTTTCCAATGAAGATCTAGAGCCACAATAATCTATCCATCATTGCTAGGGGAAAACAAACAACTATACCCTATAAACTGGAGTTGAAAAGTGTGGCGCTAAAATAAGATGATTGGACTTCCTATCTCTGGGGGATGTATACATGTGCTTTAATATTCATGAGTGCATATTTATGTCTGCATGTTTAAATAACACAGCGGCTCCAGCCTCCAGCCTGATCTGCCATGCATCTGCCATTAGCCAGGGTCCTTCCTCTTGTTTTTTTGTTTACTTCTATGATTTTTTGAATAATTCATAAAGTTGAAGAGCTGGGGGCAGTGACATAGGAATGCGGAGAGTAGCCAGCAAATGACAGCCATATGAAGCAGATATATTGAAAAGGGGTTTCCCGACTGATATAGCCAATTCAGCAAACTATTTAGACCACACTTGAATGTGTCTGAATGTCTTTTCTTAAATATCAAAACCAAGTGGCGCACAACATTTTTCAAGCTAAAAATTTGTGATAATGACATTTCAAATGATGAAAAAATAGATATACTGCCCAAATGAATATAAAAAGTGAAAATGGAAAAGGCTTGTTGTTTGTGGAATTTGGTTTGATTTTGCATCTAATGCAGTGATATTCAAAGTGTTTTTAACAGTCCAAATACTTTTTGGGAACACTTCATGCACCAGAAAGCTCAGCTAGACTCGTGTACAGAATATAAATCATGATCAGGCCTGCAGATGGGTTGATTAGAAGTTTTAACTTTCTACTCAAATACATAAATATATGTATATATATATATATATAAATATAATTCAGTTATACTTTGTTGCATGCACCTTACAAATATTAGCTACATAATATAATAAGCTACAATAGTAACAACAGCCACTTGTAATCTCATAAAATTCCACAACCTAATTACATATTTTAATTAATAACATTCGTAGGTTAATGCTGTAATATGGATGCTAAAGCATGGCCCTGTGTTATATAAGAAATACTATTTAATGAACAGCTACACATGTAGTGGCTTCATGCATTGCGTTCAGCATGAAATTGTTCGAAGCATGAAAATTTTACAAGAGCCCATAAAGGGCTTCCATCAAAGCAGTAAAAAGCCCTGATTACACAGCAGCCTCATACTGAGTGATTGTACATGTTTTCTGAGAAGAAATTTGTATAAGCGCTTTAGCAGAATTCTATATGTTGTTTAATATAGTCTGTGCCTCAATTTAGTGAGTCGATTTAGTGTGTGTGTATACACACGCACTGTTTCATTTCCCTTCTTTTTTCCTTTTAAAATGAGTTTATGCTAAAATGACTGCATTGTTTTCATTTCACCAATTCTGACTGCTGTCATTTAAAAAGAAAAATAAGATTTTTAGATGATTTAACTCTGCATTGCAGAAGTTACTTTGAAAATAAAAGCTGTGGGAACTTAAGTACTGTACCATCGGCTACATTTGCACTATTTGCAATATCTCTGACCTTTAGCTATGAAGGTTGCTTTTGATAGACAGTCTGTATCTTTTCCTCTGACCCAAAGACATATGGAATATCAGATATGCATTTAAATGTTTTTTTTTTAAACCCTTCTTTTTTCCCCTTTCTGACTCGGCAACAAAACTCTCCTTTGACATAACACAAGGATCTCTGCGGTTAGGAGACAGGAGCAAGCTACCTAAAGCCCTTTAATAAATGGCTGTTGTTGTTCACGCTGACACCACAGGACCCGGGTGGCATGAAGCTGCCTGTTCTGTATTTTAAATGAGTTACTTTTTTTATATTGACATACTCTTCCTGCAGTAAAGCTATTCAGATGTTCACATCAAAATTAGGCATCAAGAGCAAATGCGTCATTAGCGTTTCACTGTTAAATAATGCTATTCTAATGTAACAATAATAACAAATCATTCTGAAAAATGTATCTAGCCTTATGTTAAGTGCTCACTGTGTCCAGCACTAGTAAGTGAAAATGAGATCCCAAATGAACTTTAATGGCTAATATTGCCTATGGGAGCAGAATCATATGATTTTAGAGAGCCAATTATTCCGGCTTTTTATCTTAAAGACCTTAGATGTTAAAGCAATTTTGGGCTAGTAATTATGCAGGGCATGCTGAAATAGCTTTTCAGTCATTTATACACCTGTATTGCTGTTATTTGTAAAGGAGGTAAAAATGGTGGCCACCATCAAGTTTTAAGAGAGAATTATACTGTGGACAATAATAGCAGACTAATGCAGTCTCTGTGGAAGCACCATTTAAAAAGTAAAAGCTCAAGCGTTTTCTGATTAATGGTGCTATCTCCATTTTTTTCCACGCTTGACTAAAGCCGTTGAAGTCAATTAATTTTAAATGCAATGAATGTAGTATGCTGAATGAAGACTGAGAATGACATCACTGAGACAGCTGGTCTTGATTTTGCAGTATATGATGATTATATATATTTGTAATGGGTATTTAAAGGGATAGTTTACCCATAAGATAACATTCTGTCATTATTTACTAACCCTCATATCATTTCAAACCTGTATGACAAAAGAAGTATTTTTAAATATAATTGTTTAGAACAGTTTATTTGAATTTATGCCCAATGAATGGGGTCTGAAGCTTTCAGGCATCATAAAAGCAAAAAAGAGTATTATAAAAATATTCCATAAAACTTGAGAAAACTACACAATATTCCAGGTCTTCTGATGCCATATGGTAGTGTGATAAACAACTCAAAAAACGTATTGTTTACTGAAAATCATAACATCTGCCCTAACTCCCCTTTGTGTGCATTGTGAAAGATTGTCCGTAAACATAAATTTAAATTGTATATGGTCATATGATATATGATTTCAGAGCATGTTGTTATTAACTAAAAAAAAAACTACAACTAAAACAAGTAAAAAAAAATTCGTTAATTGAAATAAAGCTGAAACAAAATAAAATACAAATATTAGATTAAACAAACTTAATACTTAAGTTAAGCCTAACATTTTTCTTGAAGAGTAACTGAAATAAAATGTTAAAAAATAGTACAAAAATACCAAATGAAAAATGCTATCATGGAAAAGAGTCAATTGATTTTAGAGTCTAAATGTCTACTACAATTGTTCAAAGTTTCATGGAAGAAATACATTTTTTTTTTCATTTCGGTGTGATATATTCTTAAAGACAAATTCCAACAACAACAAAAAAGCCTCTATTCAGAAATCTGAATTGTAAAGATCATTACATTATTTTATGGAGGCCGACTTAACTCCCACCCTTCTTATTCATCTCATATTTATTTAGGATGTCAGTGTGTGTGAGACTGTGGTCAGGAGATGGATGCACCACGTGAAATAGCTCACGCTTGATGGATCAATGCAAACATCTCTGTTGACAAGAATGAATGTAAATATAAAACCCACACATTACAATGAATCACTTCTGATATCTGAGCAGTGTAGTCTCCCTACTGAGACAGTTTAGTTATTTCAGGGTGATATTTGTATAAAAACAGATTAACAAAAATTTCAGAAGAGATGAGCCGTGTTCTGCATGCTAAAACGTCCCCCGTGATAATCGCAATACAGTGTACAGGCAGGGATCAATGTTGACTGTTATTAGGATAATTAGCTTTTGTCAGAGACATGTACCGATACTTTTTGGGCCAATTATTCACCACCTGCCCATTTTATATATGCAAACACCTCAGATAGTCAATTAATTACAACTTTTCAACTTTTACAAATTCTTCACACAACAACAGTTGTGTGAAGAATGTGTGTGTGTGTGTTTTAAAATTTATCACTATTTTCTATATTATTTTACATTCAAAAGTTTGGGATCTTTTTAAGATCTTTTATTATTTATTTAAAAGAAATTAATTTTATTTAGCTAGGTATATTAAACTGATCAAAACTGATGGTAAAATACATTTGTAATCAAAACACTTCAAATAGATGCTGTTCTTTTCAATCTTGAGGGAAAAATATATGAGTTCCCACAAAAAATATTAAGCAGCACAACTGATTTCAACATTGATAATAATAAGTTTTTTTTTCTTGAGCTTCTAACAAATCAGCATATTAGAATGATTTCTGAAGGACTTTTTGGGCCAATTATTCACCACCTGCCCATTTTATATATGCAAACACCTCAGATAGTCAATTAATTACAACTTTTCAACTTTTACAAATTCTTCACACAACAACAGTTGTGTGAAGAATGTGTGTGTGTGTGTTTTAAAATTTATCACTATTTTCTATATTATTTTACATTCAAAAGTTTGGGATCTTTTTAAGATCTTTTATTATTTATTTAAAAGAAATTAATTTTATTTAGCTAGGTATATTAAACTGATCAAAACTGATGGTAAAATACATTTGTAATCAAAACACTTCAAATAGATGCTGTTCTTTTCAATCTTGAGGGAAAAATATATGAGTTCCCACAAAAAATATTAAGCAGCACAACTGATTTCAACAT
Source organism: Sinocyclocheilus rhinocerous (assembly GCF_001515625.1). Classification (NCBI taxonomy): domain Eukaryota; kingdom Metazoa; phylum Chordata; class Actinopteri; order Cypriniformes; family Cyprinidae; genus Sinocyclocheilus; species Sinocyclocheilus rhinocerous. The sequence continues at coordinate 202,796 of NW_015652263.1, read as the reverse complement.
TGATAATAATAAGTTTTTTTTTCTTGAGCTTCTAACAAATCAGCATATTAGAATGATTTCTGAAGGATCATGTGACACTGAAAACTGGAGTAATGACTGCTGAAAATTCAGCATTGCTATCACATGAATAAAATGCATTTATTTTAAATTGTAATAATATTTCACAGTATTACTGTTTTTACTGTATTTTTGATTATATAAATGCAGCTTTCATTCAAAAACATTAAAAAATCGTATTGATCCCAGACATTTCAACAGTAATTTTTTTTTGATTGGCAACTTGATTGACAAATTGGACGTAACAAAAAAAAAATTCAGGTTATGAATCTTTAGTTTGTAAGAGTCATTTGTTCGCAAATCAGACATTGCGACTCGCTTTATTTGTTGATGAATGCTTGCAGGACAGCCTCTGTGATGCATGCCAGTCTATTTTTGTAGTATTGTTAATTTCATATTTACCTGCCCCTAAATGTCACATAAAAATGAGCAGACTGTGTTTTGGCTGTTTTATATGTCACTCACACACCCCTCACGCTGCATCCGAATAGACAGTTCTTGGCCAGAATATGCACCAGATTTAATGCCAAATATCTTTGTTTGTCTTGTCTCAGACTGTCTTGTCACGCTGGGACTGAAAAGAGTACTGTGAGTTTGTGAGAGCTGCCAGCATGCAATAACAATTCCCAGAACTGCGAATGTCTTAGCATATCGTCATCTATACCTGTCTGGCCTCGTACTGACATAGTCCAATAGGGCACATCACATCCTCAGTCAGCTATGAGAAAGTATTTGCACCCAGCGGAGCACTCAATCACACCAGAACAGGCTTACTGACACCAAAGCCACCATAACTCTCCTCAGAACAAGAGGCTTTTGCTTCGGTCCTGCAGTTACACTCGTCCAGGACTCCACTAAGATTCAGAGCATGTTCCCGCTCTCCACACCCACGCACCGATCAGTCTCTTGGCTAATGAGTCGCGGAGCTCTTGTGGCGTGATCGAGAACCCCAGCTATACCTCCACTCGTCTGCCGATCACGAGAGGTGAAGGGGAGGGTCGGCTTCTCCCGGTCTGAAACACAGCCAAGTCTTTTCATTACAAAAAGTGGTCTGAGTCTCGGCTCTTAGGCCGACTCACTCAGTCATTTCTGTCCGCTGCAGAGCCATTACGATGATTGAGGTTAATTGCGTAAATATTTCAGGTGGCCCGGTGCAATGCGTTTTGTCATTGTATCACCAAAATAGAAAATTACACGGAGCTTGTTTGTTAATTCCGGCAATAAAGAAGCTCATTGTGGTGGCGCTGCCCTGAATCTCGATTCGAACCCACGCTTCCTGATTTGGAAGTGACATTCGCAATTTCTTTGGTGCAAGCTGAATGCGGCATTACTGAATCATTTTCCAAGTCAGCAATATGTCGTTGCTCGCTGGGAAGAATTCCAGCGCAGACTTGATCAGTGTGGCCGATTCATCACATTCCTGCTGTTCTCTTCAACAGAAACATAGATTACAACCTACAGCCTGTACATAAAGGAACCAGGTCAAGGACCAACATGATGGATGGGGTACATTTAAAACATAGTTTACAGCCACCCACTTCCAAGCTTTTTCAATGACAAACAAATCTTGAAGTCCCCTGACAGATATTCACTGCTTCTTAATTGATTAGCTTTTTCTCTCACCCGAACGGAGGAGGGCTAAATTAAAGAGTGGTTGTGTTTTCCTAAGTGACACAGGCACTTTGTCAGTGAAAGGTTATTGGCTCCTCTCCCATCCTCATGACCTGCCAGCGCAATCCGACGGGGAGCCTCTGAATCCAACTTCTAATAATTCCTCCTTGGCAGTTTTAAGCAGGATCAGTGACCGAGGTGCTTGTGCGGAGGGGGCAGCTGGGAGCTAAGTCATTTAGATTCCGATCACACGCTGGATTTACCTCCCCCTATGCAGCAACACGGATAACCGCTGCTTGTTTGTGCTGTTTGGGTAAATGGCATAGCCTATCTTTTGTCACATGCTTTGAAAAATAAGGAGATGCATTATAGAACACCTTTTTATTGATGTCCAGTTGTTGTTGAACTTAGTTGGTGGCGACTTGTTAGGCCTTTTGCTATTGTGAAGGATTTTGGGCTAATAATATGAATACTGAAAGCTATTTTTGACATGCTCCGTACAACCTAGTGTATTGTAGCAATACCTACCTAAAGTCTTAGCAAACATGTTTTTGTATACATAAATGTCATATTCATGTGTACAGATCCCTACTTAGGTCTGAAACACAGCCAAGTCTTTTCATTACAAAAAGTGGTCTGAGTCTCGGCTCTTAGGCCGACTCACTCAGTCATTTCTGTCCGCTGCAGAGCCATTACGATGATTGAGGTTAATTGCGTAAATATTTCAGGTGGCCCGGTGCAATGCGTTTTGTCATTGTATCACCAAAATAGAAAATTACACGGAGCTTGTTTGTTAATTCCGGCAATAAAGAAGCTCATTGTGGTGGCGCTGCCCTGAATCTCGATTCGAACCCACGCTTCCTGATTTGGAAGTGACATTCGCAATTTCTTTGGTGCAAGCTGAATGCGGCATTACTGAATCATTTTCCAAGTCAGCAATATGTCGTTGCTCGCTGGGAAGAATTCCAGCGCAGACTTGATCAGTGTGGCCGATTCATCACATTCCTGCTGTTCTCTTCAACAGAAACATAGATTACAACCTACAGCCTGTACATAAAGGAACCAGGTCAAGGACCAACATGATGGATGGGGTACATTTAAAACATAGTTTACAGCCACCCACTTCCAAGCTTTTTCAATGACAAACAAATCTTGAAGTCCCCTGACAGATATTCACTGCTTCTTAATTGATTAGCTTTTTCTCTCACCCGAACGGAGGAGGGCTAAATTAAAGAGTGGGTGTGTTTTCCTAACTGACACAGGCACTTTGTCAGTGAAAGGTTATTGGCTCCTCTCCCATCCTCATGACCTGCCAGCGCAATCCGACGGGGAGCCTCTGAATCCAACTTCTAATAATTCCTCCTTGGCAGTTTTAAGCAGGATCAGTGACCGAGGTGCTTGTGCGGAGGGGGCAGCTGGGAGCTAAGTCATTTAGATTCCGATCACACGCTGGATTTACCTCCCCCTATGCAGCAACACGGATAACCGCTGCTTGTTTGTGCTGTTTGGGTAAATGGCATAGCCTATCTTTTGTCACATGCTTTGAAAAATAAGGAGATGCATTATAGAACACCTTTTTATTGATGTCCAGTTGTTGTTGAACTTAGTTGGTGGCGACTTGTTAGGCCTTTTGCTATTGTGAAGGATTTTGGGCTAATAATATGAATACTGAAAGCTATTTTTGACATGCTCCGTACAACCTAGTGTATTGTAGCAATACCTACCTAAAGTCTTAGCAAACATGTTTTTGTATACATAAATGTCATATTCATGTGTACAGATCCCTACTTATATGATTTTATATTTAAACAATATAATTAGTCTTGTACTAAAATAACACTATGTTAATATTAGTATGTGTATTTGTGTGCACATATACTGTACAAAAATGAGTGTAATTTTAACTGTAAAATATTGTAAAAATGCTACAGATAAAAACTGTTAATACCAAACTGTTTACCAAATACTGGAGTAATGCCTGCTGAAAATTCAGCTTTATATATTAATATATGTATTTTGTATATTTAAATAGAGAACAGTTATTTTAAATTGTAATTATATTTAATATTTACTTTTACTTTTACTTTATTTGCAGCCTTGGTTAGAATAAGAGACTTCTTTCAAACACATAAAAAAAAAAATCTTACCCCAGACCTTTGAATGGCAGTGCGTGTGTATGTTGTTTTATTTGTGTTTTCTATAATATTTTTATGTGTTTGTGTGTGAGAGAGAGTATGCGTTAGAGAAACTCTTCTGGGTTGTTGTCAGCTGGTAGTTATGCTTAAGTGTTTCTCAGGTGAGCGACAGCTTTGTCAGTCCCATATGGCTCTGTTCAGTCCGATTCTGTCAGAAGTGCAAAAGAGCTGTGAATAGTTTTGCAGTACTTCTTGGCAGCTGTTCCTCTCATGTGGGAGTTGTCAGTGCCATACTATGCAGGTAATTAGGAAATAATATCAACCGTTCCAAATATGTTGGTTTAATATATTTATTGCTTGTGTTTTTTTAACTAATACATTTATTTATTTATAACCATTTTTAATTTATTTTCTAGAAAAGATACAGTCTTAATAAATCTATATAAAATCCCAGCAGTACTTTTACATCCTTCTGCATTCAGTTATAGGTAATATATTCAAAGGTAACTGGACTTTTCTGGAAATCAAGCAGGTCATCTGGCCTAGTCGAAGAGAGTGGAAAAGAATGGCCGGCCACCTTTGCAGATCTCACCAGGGAGACGTCTGGCATAATTACACCCACCTGCCTCAACGCGCCACCCACAAACCCCTCCAAGTTGGCAGGAGAAAAAGCGGAAACCAAGGTCAAATAATACACAGCATTGTGGAAAGCTAGCTGATGAAAAGAAAAGGGCTCAGCATGGGGGCCCTGACTCACTCTGACAGAATAGAAAATTGCTTGTAATATGCCTCCAATCTGAGCTTCCTGGCGGTGAATCACGTTAGAGGTTTTGTTCCTCATCCCTCGCAGCATCAATTAAGTGACTTTGAGAGATTTCGGGCTGAATCGCGTGATGGCCAAAACGCATTAAAGAATGACAGAAATGTAACTGTAGGGTTGATGTGGCCAGCTGAGTTTTTAAATAATGGTTACCAAGGTCTTTCTGCTAAATGGCATAAATAAATAAATAAAAACGCTGCTGACAGTAAAAGAGATCTGGCCAATTTGATTCTGTGGATATTGCTGCCATAATTTTCAAAATGATAAAACTGGCATCTGTTTGGTTTGAAACAGCCTGCTAAATATTAGATCATCTACAACTGTGGGATTTAGACATGTTGTTTTTATTTATGCAATGATAGATTTAAAGATCACAGTTCTCTCAATCCACAGATGGTGAAGCAAATTTAACTTTAAAGCCTGTTTCACACCACATGCGTGTTTATTTTGCTGGTCATATTAACAGGTTGCAACATTCACACTGTGCAGCAGTCTGTGCAAGCAAAACTGTGCTGGGTCGCAGGCTTTCGCCACTGAACTCAAACGTAGAATGTTTGAAGAATATTCAGTAAATGTGACTGAATCTTGATGATTTTTAGCCGTTTGGTTTGAAATCATTCTCAATTCAGTTTTCTATTGTGATACAGGAGATTCTGTCATTTTAAAGGAATAGAAAATTCTCTGAAAATGGATCTTCTGCAGTGAATGGGTGCCGTCAGAATGAGAGTCCAAACATCACAATCATCCACAAGTAATCATACTCCAGTCCATCAATTAACATCTTGTAATGGCATTTTAACTGTATACCATCGCTTCTGGCCAAAATATCAGTCCATAATTCATAACAATGCTTCCTCCAATGAATAACTCCATCCCCTGTTGTCCTCTTACATAAAAGTCCACTGACATAAGTGTTTTTGCTTTTAAATGGTGCTTGATCTGTGCATATTTCTCTTCTGATTTTGACAAGATGACTTTTACTGGAAAAAAAAAAACTATATTATGGATAGAGGACTCCTATTTTAGCTTAGAAACAATGGTTTTTGAAGTTAAAAACATCCTGATAGATTTGTTTACTACAAACACGCAGCTTTACGTTTCACAAGACATTAATTGATGGACTGAAGTCGTGTGGATTGCTTGTGGATTATTGTGAAGTTTTTATCTGATTCTGACGGCACCCATTCACTGCAGAGGGTCCATTGGTGAGCAAGTGATGTAATGCTAAATTTCTCCTAAACTGTTCTGATGAAAAAAAACCTCCTCTACATCTTGGACTGGCCTGAGGGTAAATTTTCAGTGATTATTTTTGGGTGAACTATTTCTTTAATGCATTGTTCAATTGCACTGCAGTTTATGTGCTTCATATATGCGGTGTGAAACAGGCCTAAAATGTAGGGAGTTCATAGAAATATGTTGTTCACAAATGCCCCTCTGCCTCACAGAAGTGCAGTAAAATCAACAAGGTTAAGCTGTCTAGAAAGTGTTAGAACGTTTCTTCAGTCACAGTTTGACTTGAAGGTACAGTGCCATTCTCTGAGCATTGAGTGCGTATTTGTGTGAGTATGGAAATGGAACAGAGTAACCTTAGAATGACACACTTTTCAGGGCACTGCTCTCCACTGAGGTCCACTGAGTGGCATGCATGCTCATCGTATCACTTCCTGCTCACTAGTTCATGTCAAACTATTTTGAAGAGGGCATTCGCCTTTCTGTTTCTGCTGCATTGAATCAGATATGTTTGAGTGATTCTTCAATTAAGGGCACTTTTAACTACTTCAGCTTTGTTTCGTGTACACAATCAAGGATACACAAGTCAGAATAATTGATCAACCATCTGATCTGGATACTGGATCCAGTACAATTTAAAATGTGTAAATTTGTAATTATAAAAATCTAAAATTAAATTAGACACAACATAAGTTTAAAGTTATTATAATCAATCCTTTAAAACCTGATTTTGTTTTCTATGACTGTATTTCATACCATAATTGCACAGTCACCTATTTATTAAGCAGTGGTGCTGTTTATTTAGTTTAAAACCTGTTTTCACTCAGGAATAAATCACAACCCCAAAACCATAACGCCAATAAAGCCCATAGTCTATGAATATATATCAATAATTCAGTGTTTATTAGTTATACGCTAAGCTCTCAATCTTTGTGTATGGATCTGCTTGCTGTAAATGGCTCTTGTGCAGCTGAGTGCTTTTGAGAGGGTCAAATGTATGTCAACAGCTGGATGATTCTTCCTAATGAGTAACAGCAGGTGCCCTCTATGTATGAAGAGAGGGACATCATAATATCAACAGCATATGACAGTTAATCTTGCCATCTAACCCGAATGGGTCTCACTGTCAGCTGTTCGTCCTTTATGATAAATAGGTTTAAAAAGTTAAAACATCAAGGTACACTCTCAGAAAAAAGGTACAAAAGCTGTATGAAAAAGTACACTTTCAAAAAGATAGACCTTTGTACCTTTTTACCCCAAAAGGGTGCAAATTAGTAACTTGAAGGTACAAATTAGTACCTAAAATGTACAAATTACACCTTTAAAAAAGGTACAGCCCCAGTGACAGCTTTTGTACCTTTATTTCTGAAAGTGTAACATGGATTGATGTCTGTAATGATACTGATATTAATAATTTGGGGGAATAATGTTAGTTTAATGTTGGTTTAACATATGGAAATTCATTATCTCCACGTAAGAAAAAAATATATAGAAAAGTTAGGATTTACCAAAGCGTGACTTTTTTTGTGATATAAAATTGGAAATTATGACAGAAAGCTGAAACTATAAAATTCATAATTAATAATAAGAAATTCATTATGACATAAAAGGTCAAAATTAAGACAATTATTACATATGTGACCCTGGACCACAAAACCAGTCATAAGGGTCAATTTTTTTTTTAAATAATTGTGACTTTGTATGTTATAATTTAGATTTTTTTTTTAGCTTATAATTTCAACTATTTAGCTTTGTCGTCTCAGAAAAATGGTTCTAAACAGTACCAGAAAAGGGTTCTTCAGCTTGTAACAGCTTGTAACTTTTTGGTGCTAAATAGAACCCTTTTTATAGGGTTCCATAAAGAACCATGCTTTGAAAGTGCTATATAGAACCTTAATGGTGCTATAAATAACCTTTTTAAAGATAGTTTATTTTCATTAATATTAGTAAATTTATATAATTAATATTAGTATTATTAATATTATTTGTATATATTATTTATTACTATTTTTTTACACCTCTATCTGCCTGTCTTATAATATCTTATAGCGTCTATTAGGGTTTTCATAAAAACAACAACAACAGCATGTTGTGTCAATTAGGTACTTTTATTTTATTTAATGACATGTGAAACTATAGCAAAAATTACAGTGATCTAACAACAGTTATTTGCCAGAATACATGAATAAATGACAATTGACACTGAACATAAATAAACACTTAAAGAAGTAAAACAAAAATAGAAACAGCAAATTGTGTAATGAAGACCAAGTTCCAGTGAAATACTGTATTTTCACAATCCTCTATTATGCCTGTAAGTCCATCATTATGTGAATTTTGGTGTGATTGAGTGGCAGTTTCTCTCTGCAGATGATGAGGTTGTAGAATGTGACAGCATCTGAAATGCACAATTTAGTTTAGAGTTACAATGCCTCTCCTTCCATTTGTTTATGTAAAAACAATTATGTTTATGAAGGCCAAAAGTAGTATGTGAGCCCTTCACAATGTTAAAAGAAAAAAGTTATATAAAGTCATGGGAGTCATTTTATAGATATTTTTTATTTATTTAATATATAGCTTTAATATTTTGACTAGGTATGTTTATACATAAACCCAAGTAATAGTTACATTACATTTAATCATTTAGCAGATCAAATCCAATGATGGAGACATGCTGAAATCGAGTTTGGTCTCATACTGTATCGCGTACCTTGTCAGTGTCGTGCGCTTTGTTTGGCCATTTGTTGTGATAAACAGGAAAGTGTGTCCAGCTGAATTCAATTTGAGTTTTGTTAAACGAATAAAAAAGAAGCTTAGTTTACCGCGGAAGCGGTCGTGTGAAGACCGAAGAGTGTAAAGACCATCGACTCTACCGT
>NW_015652263.1:190576-194057 GCF_001515625.1 Sinocyclocheilus rhinocerous | reverse complement strand
CTTTTTCTTATTTGTAAGTCGCTTTGGATAAAAGCGTCTGCTAAATGACTAAAAGTAAAGTAAAGTAAAAGCAGATGCTTTTATCCAAAGCGACTTACAAATGAGGGTAATCGAAGCAATCAAAACGACAAGAGCAACAATATTTAAATGTTGTGACAAGTCCCGGTTAGTCTTACGCAGTACATGTAGCAAGGTTTTATTTATTTATTTATTTTTATAATAAATAAACAGAATAAAAGTAGATAGAAAAGAAATCCCCCAAAGTCCACGTTATAGTTCGAACACGACATTAATTGTAATTTTTACACCAGACATATATATCGGTTCAAAATATCGGTTATCGGTCTACTTGATCTGTAATAATCGGTATCGGCATCGGCCTTGAAAAACACATATCGGTCGACCCCTAGTCTTGTGCATACATTATACCCATAGAGTAAATGCACCAAGTAGAGAGACATTTTACACATCCATCAACATTTGAACAGTCTTTTCCTTTCTGTCAAAGTTGTGTCTGCAATTGTGTCCACACTGTGAAAAATGGCACTGTCTGAATGAACAAAATGGGATGATTCCATTGTCCCCACCAGGAGATTTAATGGTTTTCTGTGACAAAGCTAAATGATGCGTCCCCACTCTCTCTCTGTCTCTCTCTGTCTGTGTGCGCTCTGCAACCTAGCATACGCCTTCTGTAATGTGACACTGTGGTGTTTGCATTACAACAGATGTGACTTGTATACACTTATAGGTGTTTGTAAGCATGCATGTTTTTCACCACATAATTATATTAACACAATGTGTAGGATGTGTAGATCTAATACGTTTGTTGTCTAAGGCAGCAATTAATCTCATCAGGGTATTTGTACATACCGCCTCTGCATATTAGTTGTTATAGGTAATTATCTTACTTCTTCATTTTGTTTACTTGAAAAAGCGAGTTGTAGTTTATTACCACATAATTTGATTTCAGTTGTGTAATATTGTTTTTAATTTAAATTGTTGTAGTGTTTCAAAGAAGCACTCAGGCACTTTTAATAATAAAGTTTATTACTGAGTCAACTGTAAAGTCACTGTCAACGCTGAAGGGCACCAACAAAACAAGGATGTTAGCATAACTAAACCTGGGCTTTGACTAATATTTTGATTCTTCACTGAGCATTTTTCATTATTACGAAACTTTAAACTTGAGCGTAAGGTAATACACAACTTCTCATAAAACCATTTAACATTTGACACACTTTGGATGTCTGCAGTGTTCTAAGTGTAAGTAATTAAGCAATCTTTCTGTGTGTGTCAATAGGTAGACAGACAGACAGACAGACAGATAGATAGATAGATAGATAGATAGATAGATAGATACCCAAGTACCCTTAACCCTAAGTACAGGTGAAATTAGGTGAAAAAAAAAAGTGGTGTAGTATTGTACAGAAATCACAAGCAATTATGAAGAATCAGCAGGGAACACATTGCAATGTAACATTTTAAAGTAGAAAGTCTGAAATAGTATGTTCTTATAAAACAAATACCAATAATCTTTGTTTTAACTTAGAAAAATAATTTTACAGTGCATATATATATATATATATATATATATGAAGGCCTATATTATAATTTAGCATTTTCATATTACTCCGATTGAGTTATAATTCCTAATTCAGTTGCAAATGGCACACAATACTAAAGCTAAAATATTTAATTATATATACTTATGATATGATATCCAATTATTAAGAAAATGGAAATGTATTTCTGACATTCTGCCATGAAAAAAGCCAGAGGCCTCCCGCCTATTAACTGATATATTATATAGAGTCTATGTAACTGTAAACTTATCCTGCATTTTTTAGTATGATTCATATCTGTAAGATCACCCAGGATCGCTTTGACCCCTTAAGCGTAAACAACCTACCACACAGTAAAAAGACAGTCCCCATTGGATTTGATCTGTTATCTACTGTGCAACTGAAACACGCAACCCTCGCTCCCTTTTTTTCTCTCTCTGAGACGGTTGTGGTTGTATGCTTTGCTTAGGTGCCTTTGGGCGCCTGTGCTTGATCTTCAGTGGTTCACTGAGAACTTGTTATGACTGCACTTTGTTCCCCTGCCACTCGTTTGGCACGTTTTCCCTCGGCTGCCTCGAAACTTGCAGTAACGGCGGTGAAGGGCAAAGCCTCTTCACGAGATTATCAATTCAAACCTATCCTATGCATTGTTACTGCTACCTCTGAAGCACTCTGAATTTAAATGAAGTTTCTAGGCAATTATTATTCATTGGATTGCAGGACATTTAAACACCTTATTAGAATGTGCATAAAATCAGACTTAAGGGAGAGTGCGGAAACTGTGTTATTTTACAGATTATGGAGCTGATTTAGCAATTGTTGCAGGTATTGTGGTTAGACGCATCGGAGCATTGCGAACAATGCCTGATGATAGTGTGCTGCTATTTCCATAACAATGACACATAAAAACATTCCTCCTGAGAAATCAGTTCATTTGTTCATCACTCTCAGACTTGATGTACGTTACGGGTGTTTTTTCTGAAATGAGGGAATGAAAGTATCGCTTAACAAACCATAGTAGCATAATAAATCTCTGCAATGCAGTCCTGGCCATTTTTAACAACAACTGCGGCTTAAGCCTTATTACTTTTAAATTGCTAAACAGGGGAACAATATAGCTTTTAATTTCATAGGGTTTTAGAGAAAATATATATTCTCTCTCTATATATATATACATATACAGGTGCATCTCAATAAATTAGAATGTCGTGGAAAAGTTCATTTATTTCAGTAATTCAACTCAAATTGTGAAACTCGTGTATTAAATAAATTCAGTGCACACAGACTGAAGTAGTTTAAGACCAGCTTTTTGAAGATGCTGATTTCATTTTCCAGCAGGATTTGGCACCTGCCCACACTGCCAAAAGCACCAAAAGTTGGTGCTCATTCAGCCTGATGAAATGAAAGATATATCTTCGTGTCTGTGGCAGTGTTTACAGAGCTTTTATGACGATGACCCAAAATAAGTTGACTATTAAAAAGAAAAGCTGAACATCAGTTCACAAATAAAAAATATTGGTAACATTTTACAATAAGGTGTCATGTAATGTGTGAACTAACATGAACAAACAATGAACATTTATTACAGTATTTATTCTTCATTGTTTACATTAGTTAATACAAATACTGTGTTCGTTGTTAGTTCATGTTAGTTCACAGTGCATAACTAATGTTAACAAACAACTTTTGATTTTAATAGTGCATTAGTAAATGTTGAAATTAATATTAACTAAGATTAATAAATGCTGTAGAAGTAGGCTATTGTTTATTCTTAGTTCATGATAACTAAAGTAGTTAACTAATGTTAGCTAATGAAACATTATTGTAAATTGTTTCCAAAATATGGTTCAAATTGTTACTGCCTTTAGTTAATATTTTGGAATAAATATAAAAATGCATAAAAACACTATGAAATGTAT
>NW_015652263.1:171041-190388 GCF_001515625.1 Sinocyclocheilus rhinocerous | reverse complement strand
GGCGTGAGGACTGGATTAACCGCTGGGCTACATCATGTGTCATTCACCAGTGAGAAATCTTTAAAAGTACTGCAATACCAGGAAGGAAGATCGGCTTGTTGATGTTTGCCTGCCATCCTCGCTCTGTCTGCACAGAGTGCGTGAACGCGCTGATGAGTATCCTGTCTGCGCGAACCGGGCACGCAGAGGTATGCTAATACATAGGTGGAGATCTTGGAAAATGCTAACTTTAGCCTGATAGCACTGAAAGCGAACGTCCCACCCTTCCTGCAATCGCCGTCCAAAGCCACGCCCCCTGAACGCATTTACACTCACAGACCAGAGACAACATTACTACAATAGGTTACATCAGTGGTTCCCAATTTCAGCCCCCGCTCAGGGAGTGGGGAGCAATGAACACTGTGTAGGGATCATATGGATTGGCACACAGTTCATGCACGTAGCTCGCTTCTAACGAGCTGGCGCGAGGACTAGATTAACCGCTGGGCTACATCATGTGTCACTCACCGGTGAGAAAACTTTTAAAGTACTATACCAGGAAGGAAGATCGGGTTGTTTATGTTTGTCTGCCATTGCCTGACGTATCCTGTCTGCGCGAACCGGGTGCGCAGAGGTATGCAGATACATATGTTGACAGGCAGGTAGGACAGCATATTAAAACGCTCGGACCGAACGTTTTGATTAGACGAACATTTCTTGATCCTACACCTTCCACAGAATATATAAATACAGACAAATACATTTAGACCACTTAACTTAATGATTGCTATCGGGATGTGAAGAGACTTTCAACCAGCATAACAAAAAATGTTTCTGAAGACAATCACCTATTGCACCTTTAAGTGTGACAGGGACATATATATACATATATAAAAAACTGATAAACAAACAAAGTTGTTGAAAAACAAAGTGATGATCCATGATCCAGCTTTGCTTGCAAGGACTGAGATGCTCCTTTTATACCCAAACATGATACCTTGACATATTACCAATTCACCTGCTTACTGTGAACTGTTTCAAAACAGATTAACGTGGATATTCTATAACCTTTTCATTTTGCCTCTGTCCCAACTTTTGGAACGTGTTGCAGCCGTCAAAAACAAAATTTGTTCATGTTTACAAAATACATTTATGTGGTCAGTGAAAACTTTGGAAATCTTTTCTTTGTACTTTTGTCAATTAAATAAAAGCTAAAGAGAATGAACAAATCACAGATTCTTGATTTTATTGCATTTTTCTAAACGTCCCAACTAGGGATGTAACGCACGATAATACTAACCGTCAGGGCATTTTATCGTGATTTATCGGGAAACCGGTAATCGTTCCATCCCTAGTCCCAACTTCTCAGGAATTGGGGTTGTAGTTCAGTTGTTTGTTACAATATGCTTGATTTATGCTTTATTTTGGTCTGCGAAAAAAATGTCAGAACTTTATTTATATTTTCAATTACATTACAGATGGATACAGATGATGACAAGGTTTCTGTCTTTGAATGATCAGCATGAAGGAATGTATCTAATGGACTGAAGTCAGTAAGTCCTGTGACATCATGTTACTATTTATAATTCTATTTAAATTAGTACTATATTTTCCATTGGGAGAACAATCAGTTGCATGAAAAATGACTGGAATCAAACTCCTAGTTTCCGTATTGACACATTTTTTTAATGACAATTCTGTACAATAGCGTTACATGTAATATATATATATGTATGTATATGTGTGTATGTATATGTGTATATATGTGTGTGTATATATATATATGTATATGTACAGGTGCATCTCAATAAATTAGAATGTCGTGGAAAAGTTCATTTATTTCAGTAATTCAACTCAATTGTGAAACTTATATATATATATACACCTTGCTACGTGTACTGCGTTAGGCTAACCGAGACTTGTCATTTGCACTTATATATTGTTGCTCTTTTGTTAGTTTTGACTGCTTTTATTGTCCTCATTTGTAAGTCGCTTTGGATAAAAGCGTCTGCTAAATGACTAAATAAATAAATCAAAATAAATGTAATATATGGGTTGTGTGTAGTACTAGTGACATCGAACTTTTTTTGTCAGCCAATTTATAAGGATAAGCTCCATGCCCTTCAAAATGGCTGTAATGTAAAAATATAACTTCATTGTGAAATCATTTCAAGGCTACAGTACATCTGCACACAAGTGTGGGTTTCGGCTGTGTGTGATTGATGCTTTGTGCCCATTACAGTTCTGAGAAGATTACAAGTTAGTCATGGTCTACTGTTATAGCACCAAGGGCATGTACTGTGACAGGACCAAATCCTTTTCCTAAGTCTTTTCCACTCCACAGAGATTATTTTCCTTTTTCAAGGAAACGTCCTTGTGCTTATGCAGGAAATCTGCTGTAAATGTTATTAGATGCGGATGCAGAACAGATGCGGGTGAGAGCTTTAAATATTCCATTAGCATAATGATAGAACAGCATATGAATTCTGTGTATGTGCTATATGATCCTGTTCCCTTTAAGATGCATAAGGCATGTTGGAAATGAAAGCCATTTCAATGCTAATGTGACGCAACGTTTGGTGCCGAGGGTGAAATGTCATCTGTATGGCTGCATCAATATGCCTCTTCGTTTCAGCCTTGATGAAAGGACGAAAATTCTTATATCGAGGGTCCATCTGTTCAATCAGAGCAATTAGTTTATCTAAACTGACGTCACCTGGCTGATTTTGACCTGGGCTGATTAGATCTGGGAGGTCGGGAAGGTTGATGAAGCAGCGAGATACACACACACAGAGAAAGACATAAGCTTCATACATTAGCCTTGAAGAGCATAAGTGAGGAGAATGCTTGCTTTCTCTCTGGTTGTTTGTATGTGGGGTTGAAACTCTGTTTACATGCTTATTCACTTCATTGACTGTATCACTAAGGTAGTTGATGCATAATGCGTTTAAGAATAATTTTCACTGTAAATGGACGTCATATATATATATATGTCAGATAGGGAGGCGCACCGATATTACCATTCAAGCTGATATTGATATTGATTGTTTGCTATGGCAAACAATCCTAAACTGCTTATTTTAAATAAAACAGACAAAAATTTTGTGATTTTCAAATGCCACAAGTGTAATATACATAACAGGGAAATATATAATATAACGTTGTAATTTGATAATTATTGATTTTAAAACATAACACGATGGATATATATTCAATATCAAATGATGCAAATAGAAGTAGTTTTTTTTCAAGCCTATTGTCAATATGATTTGAATATATTGTGCATCCCTAATGTCAGGCAATAGGAGGTTATAAAAACTGCATATATAATAATTCTAAAAGAATTTTATTAAATTATTATTAAAATACAATTTTCTATTTAAAATATTACAAATCTGTCTTGGTCTTAATAAAATTGTCAATTTTGTAAAAAAAAAAAAATTACCCCTAACTGATAAAATCATAAAAAACATACATTTATGGCCATATTCATCAAAAATATGTATGCTATGGTTTATAAATTCTGTTGTACCACTATCAACCTATTCAGATGACCCTTCTGTATTCTCATGCTTGTAAATACACCCTGCCACATTTCTTCTCATCTCAGATATGTTTGAACTGTACATACGCATGTGTTAGGGCAAGAGTCAGCCGCACTGAACTTCAGCTACCATGAGAGAGGCACGTAGCCACATTTAAAAGACAGATTGCCTGCAGCTTCAAATGACACAGGGGAATGAACAGCAAGGCCTTTTACTGTTTGCTGTGCGCCGAAGAGCCTCAAAGCAATGATCAAGGAGAGGGAACAAAAATGTGATTAAAGACTGATGCAAGACAGATGCAGGCACCCTGTCTTCTAAAAAAGGTGACAAAACGTAGGACAGAAAGCTCCAAGTCCCTTTTATAAGAACCATTTTTGCCAAGTTAATCCTAAGGTTTGGAAATAATTATATATTATGCTAGTTAAAAAAATAGTTAAACCAAAAATAAAAATTTAAAATTCTGAAAATTTACTCAGGCCTTCCAAATTTGTTTCTTCACTGGAACAGATTTGGAAAAATTTAACATTTCTTCACCTGCTCACCATTGGTCCCCTGCAGTGAATGGGTGCCGTCAGAATGAGAGTCCGAACAGCAAATAAAAACATCACAATAATCCACTAGTAATTCACATGAGACCAGTCCATTGATTAACGTCTTGTGAAAATCCACCAACATATTTGTATTTGCTTGTAAACAGTGCTTGATCTGTGCATATTTCTCTCCTGATTCAGACGATATGACATTTTCACTGGAGAAAGCAGTATTATGGATAGGTATTAATAATGTATGGTATTTAAAAATGTCTTGATTGATCTGTGATTACAAACACACAGCTTTTCATTTCTCAAGATGTTAATTGATAGACTGGAGATGAGTGGATTACTTGTGGACTATTGTGATGTTTTTATCAGCTGTTTGGACCATTCACAGCAGAGGATCCATTGGTGAGCAAGTGATGCTCGCATTGCTCAGTAAACGATGTAGTAACAATTCAGGATGTTTCAGTCTCCCAGACATCTGTCGGATTTATTTTCCTCTGAATATCTTAGTAGCAAGTCTTTGAAACATTCAAGTGACTTAATGCTTTCAAACATCTTTTGTCACCACTTCTGAGAAGATGAAAAAAAGACACCCGCTTGCATCATGAATTTTATTCATTGTGTTTTCACAACAGCAGTAAAACCTTGGGGGCCGGCCCCTTCAATAGCATCCGCACAAGTGAATAGCAGTCACAGGGTCTGACCGATGTCAAGAGAGTTTATGAAAATAAAAAAGACTCAAGCTCATTATGCCTCTTGTTCCTTTGCCCTAGGACGGCAGAAAAAGAACCTATTTGCTGCTGTGGAAAGTTCAGCAAACATAATTCATGAAAAAATGGGATTTTTTTGTCCATGGAATGAGGCACATGAACACAACTGTGCGTGCAAACACACACACACACGACATACGCAACCACACACTACCATACACATATCGATGTAGCGCATGTGTGCACTGTATACTGCAGCGATCTACAAGATATGCACAGAAATAAAATTCTGTTTCATTTAGACATTAATCTGTCACAGTTCTCCAGGCAAGACACAATGACCTCAGCACCAAGCCTGCAGGAAATCACAGTGGGGGCGCAATGGATTTCATTTATAATTCATACTGGGCGCACAGCATTTTATTCTCCACAGCAGAGGCTTATAGAACCAACCTAAAGCGAAATCTGATATATTTCATTAAACCTTATATATGGCTCATTAATTATCCTTCTGTTAAGCTCACTGATGTATATCTCTTTTTAGGAATCCTTAGGGGCCTAAAAATGTCATGGGTGCCAAAGAAATTTGACAATTTATAGTTAATAAAGGCTTAAATTCTGTTATCATTTACCCTCATGTCATTGTATGACATTTTTAGACACACACACACAACATTTGAAAGACAAACAGGTCCAGTGTTATTTTTGGACCCCACTGACTTTTATTGTATGGACGTTCTTCAAAATATCTTCTTTTGTGTTCTGCAGAAGAAAGAAGGTCATGCCAGTTTGGAGCAGTGTTGTTAACTAAAACTAAATCTATTAATTTGTTTTTGTTAATTTAAAGGGGTCATATTTACACCAAATACACAAAATAATGTTCTTTTTAGCAGCATCATATGACCCCTTTAAATAAAAGTGCAATAAAATGAAATATAAATATTAGATGAAAAAAACTTATGAAAAAAAATTATAAATGTTAATTGAAATAAATACTAAAAATAGAAGAGAAGAAAATAAATTAAAGCTAAATAAAATATATTAAAAATAAAAATTATAAAAGCACATACCAAAATTACTAAAACTAAAATGAATGCTGAATAAAAAAGCTAATTCAAAATATTCATAAATACTGACTTAGAGCACAGAAGATCTTGGTCAGATAAAGATTTATTAAGGAAAGTTTCTGTCAAACAAATGAATTGTATTGAAAAGAAAAGAGGTGTTTGAAGCTACTGGAGTCTCAAGATCCTCTCCATGCAGACTGGCAGTTGTGGGTAAAGCTGTGTTTCAGTCACTGCTAACCAAACCTCACAAAGAGAAACCTGCACAGTGGCTGTAGAAACACATGAAGACTTGTTTTTAAATAGTTTTATTCACTTACGAATGCTGCAGTACAATGGATGGTCCAGATAAATGGATTTCTGATTGATGAATGGCCATCCTATTCCAATGAGATTGCAACATCAGCAAGGAGGCGGTGGGTGATGATTTGGGTTGGAATATTGGGAAGTGAGATGTAAGGTCATTTTAGGTTGTCAAAATGACTTCTGCAAGATATGTGGAGTTCATAACTCCACATAAAATGAAAGAATAGTGCTCTCGGAAATAAAAGGATTTTCACGCAGGACAACACACTATCCCATGCTGCATAAATACCATGGTGCTAAACAGTTTGAAAATGTGTTTCTACAGCCACTGTGCAGGTTTCTCTTTGTGAGGTTTGGTTAGCAGTGACTGAAACGCAGCTTTACACACAACTGCCAGTCTGCATGGAGAGGATCTTGAGACTCCAGTAGCTTCAAACACCTGTTTGCTGCTCAGCAGTGGCTTTTTTACAGCTGCCATTTCAATACAATTCATTTGTTTGACAGAAACTTTCCTTAATAAATCTTTATCTGACCAAGATCCTCTGTGCTCGAAGTCACTCACAAATCTTTTGACAGTTCAATAATCTCTATTTGCTTTTCGCAAAATATTATTTGTTTTGATGCCTTTTGCAAGACATTGCGTTGTTTCATACTTTTCATCTCCAGAAAGATCTGTCTTCCTCACCATATTTCATGACAACTGTGACTTGCTTAATAATGTGGAACAACCTCTTTAAGTAGGGTTTCCATTTACCTAAGAAGACCTGGAAAACTATTGAACAAACCTGTTTGAGATTGATACCAGTTATCTAAAAAGATGTGAAAAACAACACAGACAAAAATCTGACTCTTTATTATAGCGAAATCCTATTGATATGTCACTTGCATAATAATTTGGAACAGTGTAATAGTATATAAATCCTACTAAAATAACTCTATAAATGATGACAGAATTTTCAATTTCGGATGAACTATCCCTTTAAGTGTGTGTGTGTTTTCCAGCATTAAAAACTTTCTTCCATCCCAGCTTAGTTGATTTATCCAAACATTGTAAACAGTATGGCTATGGCACTATTAAACATGGCTCTTTTTTCTTTGAACACCCCAACCAGTCCAGCATAGCAACACTGACTGGACCAGTGATGTAATTTTGGGGGTGTTACTATCATTTTTTCAGACCAATGACAGATGGGGGAGTGTTTGTTTAAAGTTACACATTCCAGCTCTATGTAAACCTACTCACTGGTA
Source organism: Sinocyclocheilus rhinocerous (assembly GCF_001515625.1). NCBI lineage: Eukaryota > Metazoa > Chordata > Actinopteri > Cypriniformes > Cyprinidae > Sinocyclocheilus > Sinocyclocheilus rhinocerous. Next base: position 182,997 of record NW_015652263.1, on the reverse strand, counting down.
TTAAATTATGAACCAAACTTAAACAGTGAGAAATTTGATGCTGAATGATGCTAACCGATTGATCTTTTGCATCTCGTTGAATAAGTCAGCAGAAACAGCCCCCTGGTGGGATTCCTGCCACTAGCACTACAGTGACATTGTCTGAATTTGCAGCTGATCCCAGTTTGGCAATGTGCAAAAGAGTATTGCACCACGCTTAATCCAGACACATCTGGAGCATGCTGGCGGCGTGCTAATCAGCTCTGGGAGGATTAGCATCAGGCTAACGTCATTCCGCAAGGCAAGTCTTGTCTAGTCCAGCTGAAAGCTTTCGTTCCTTTCTGAAGGAATCTAGCGGGATGGGGATAGTCACTATTCGTTTGACTTTGATGTATGCTAAGTCTGTTTGCCATGTCATATTCTCTTGATCTTAAAGGTTTAAAAGAAAATGTGTTTGTTATTCTACTACTCCTCAACGTAGTATTACATTCCGTTTCTATCAGGGCCGTTATATCATAGATATGTTGAACTTAATATTTAGTTTTGTGGTCTATAAATATGACTTTTTCAATACTTGATTCTCGAATAATAACATTGTCCTCAACCTTATCCTCAATACACTACAAAAAAACTATGTTTTTAATTGTTAAATCAAGATAAATTTACTTGAGAAGCAAAATTACTTATATGTCTTGTTTTTGTATTGTCTTGTTTTCTGGAGAAAAAAAAAATCAAAATTAAGCGAGTTGATACTTGAAACAAGAAAAAATATCTGCCAATAGATAAATAGGGTAAGAAAAATTAGAAGGTTACCCCATTTGTTCTTGTTTTGTTTTAATTTTGATACTTTTTTTCATATAACAAGTCTTTATATTTACGTCAGTTTGCTTGTCAAAGTAAATGTACCTTGTTTTAAGAATGTTGATGTTTTACCAAAAAAGACAAAAATACTAAAATCATTTTTACAGTGTCTGTGGTTATAGACCACTAATAGGTTACATTTATCCTAGCATTTATGATATCAGCTTTGTAAATGGTCTAAATTGTCCCTACAAAGTAAAAAAAGTTACTATGTAGTCATAAAATGATGTTGTCATTGTGGTAGACATGTCATTATCATCTACGGTACATGTCGGATTAGTACATAAGCAATTACATCTGTTGTTTATTAGGCCTCTTGTTGACTTGTAGTTGAAGTATGTAATTAAGCACTCAAGTTTCCTCCCAAAGGAGGAGGGAGAACTTAACTTGCCTCTGACTAGAGCTGTTTTTGAGTCTCAAGTTCAAGTCTGCAATTGTCAAACCTAATTTCTCACCAAGTTCAACTTTGCTTCCTTTTACAGACTGATCCGCATACCGCCGTTAAAACATGTCGATCTCAAAGCACACCAGCATCATATGGCATTATTTATGACCTCAATATGTGAGGAAATAACGTATCAAAATATCTCCCGGGCATCATAGTTTGTAGCACTGGAGCTTGAGCGAGACAGACAGTCCTGTACTCTAGTTCTGGACTTATCATCTTGGGAGATACTCCTTTGGCAAGCCAGAATAGTTGCTGGCTCTGAGGGCCTGGTCCACAGTGCTGATGTATCCATCAATCAGCCGTTTCATATCTGGGGTGAAGGGGTCAAAGGTGGGCCGTCGCACACCTGAGCGCTTGAAGTGGCCATCCTTGTTGCACTCAGCACAGAGGAGCCGCTCTTCACTGACACTGGTATTGAGGAAGGAAGTGATGGATCGTAATGTGGGCACCAGTGACTCCTGCAACTCCTCATAGTGCACCACCAGAAGTTTCTTTCCATAACGCAGCCAGTCCAAAATGTGAGAAGCCCACCAGGAGGCATAACTACCCACAAATTCGGGCCACTCTAGAGGGAGGAGAAATATAAAAGTATTTTAGGAAAAACGATGCATTAAGAGCCCGGGGGGAGGACTTCAGATCAGGAAGATCAGGGTAAATGTAACTTTTTTTTTTTGTCCTCTGGGAAACATGTAAGTAACCTCTGAAGGGCAGTACTAAATGAAAAAAATATGATATTTAGGCAAATTAAGAAAAATTTACATTCTGTTCAAAAGTTTTCCGGCTCTTAATGCATGGTTTTTCCTTCTGGAGCATCAGTGAGCGTTTGAACCTTCTGTAATAGCTGCAAATGAGTCCCTCAGTTGTCCTCAGTGTGAAAAGATGGATCTCAAAATCATACAGTCATTGTTGGAAAGGGTTAAAATACACAAAAATGCTAGAAAAACAAAGAATTTGTGGGACCTGAAGGATTTTTCTGAAGAACAGCAGGCGGTTTAACTGTTCAGAACAAACAAGGGACTCATGAACAACTATCACTAAACAAAAAAACACCGCTGTGGATCATTCAGGTAACAACACAATATTAAGAATCAACTTTTGAACGGGGTCATTTTTATAAATTCAACTAATATTTTCTCTTGTAGACTATATGTAAACATCTTTTATGTGAAATATCTTATTCAGGTCAGTCCTAAATAAACAATAACATGCATTTTGTATGATCCCTCTTATTTTGGTAAAATAATTTAACATTTAGCAGATTCTGCAAGGTGTATGTAAACTTTTGACTTCAACTGTATGTATATATTTGCAATACTGACAGACACTGATGAAGTAAAACAAAAAAAACAAAAAATTCTAATATTGTGCTATAACCATTATGGTAGTGAAAGCAATTTCTCTGAGATTACAAAATCAATTGGACAAGCTTTTAAATGTTAATTAACTGGAAATAAATACTAACTAAAAATGAACTAAAACTAAAACTGAAAAAATTTAATTAAACCTAAATAGTAATATATAAAAATATATATATTTTTTATAAATTTAACAGATTTACTAAAATAACAAAATTAAAAAAAGTTATTAAATTAAAATGAATAATTTTAATAAAATCTATAAGAGTATATAAAAGAATACTAAAATAACACTAACATAAAGTGTCATAGAAGAGCTTAACTTATACTGTACTCATAATACCTTTGCTTTTCCAGTGCTGATCAGAAGCATAACCAAGATGTCCGGCGCACTTGCGGTTGAACTCAGCCATGAGTGAGCGGTAGGGGTTTCTTATCAACAGTATTGCTGAGTCATACATCTCTATATCCCGCTGGCCGCTCTCATGTGTCTTCACACAGATGGTTCTTCCACTCTTCCAGTAATCTTTCTCACCCTTGAAGCCTGCACAGTTGGGAGGAGAAAAGGATTAGAATATACAGCCAACTGCATGTGGCGACCGCCCAGTGCCGCCTCTGAATCCAAACACATACGTTCCAAAAACTGCATCAGAAATGGTGTTAGTCCAGGCATGGGCTCCACGGCCCCCCTCAGGCAAATGTGTCAGGTTCTGTGATGGATTTGAAAAGGCACTCTGACTTTCAAGGCAGGTCAAGTTCTTTAATGATAGAAAAAAAAATCCTCAATAAATTTTGGCATTTGAAAGAAAAGAGAAGGTCAGCTGTGCCCAAATGCACATTATCAAGCGATCTCAAAAGCTGCATGGTAGGAGCTGAAGAAAAAGAAGAAAAATGTCGAGAAACTTCAAAAAAAAAAAAAAAAGAGGCTCTGCTGTTTTTAATAAATCATTCCAAAACTCACAAACTCTGGAGTTACTGTTTAAATCAGTCCAAACTTCTTAAAAACAGTTATATATACAGTATGTATATATAATCCCATGATGTTGTGGTGGTAGATTAAACTTTGGTTAAATTCCCACTTTCCATTAGAGACATCAGCCTGTTTATGTGCAAAAAGATAGCAATGATGATAAATTCATTCCATCCAATGTCTGTGCAATAATATTTTTCAGAGTGGTTTGATTTGTGTCCGTCAAAGACAAGCAAGCGTTTAAAATGGTAAGATTTATGATCACTGGTAGAGTGGTGCTACTGTTACCTCTATTGTAGAGGGTGCCATCAAAGTAGTAACTGCCTGTGTAATAGCCTGTGGCGAGCTCGATCAGGTGCCTCACCCAGGTGTTCCCCGCACCAGGAAAACTGGACAGAGCCACCAGTGAGCTGGACTTCTCAGGTAGAAACTTCTTCTCTGTGCATCTGGAATCTGGACAATAAGACATTTTCAATATTTATTTGCCACTTATAGAAGGTAAGATAACATATAACAACCTGTTATTTTCAGCCAGGTAGTTATATTGCATCTGTTTATTTAAAAAATCACATAAAATAATTCCTCAAAGGGTTATCTAATAAAAATATAGAAATACATTTATTTTAAGAACTACATAAACAGTTTTTAGTTTTTTTTGTAAAAGTGCTGTGTTTTTTTATTGATTGATTGACTGATTGATTTTTGGTTGTGTGTAGCACCTACAGCTCTGCATAGCCTTTCGGAGCATCCCAGTGTTAGGTGAGAATGGCTGAAGTTTATTTTTAACAAAAATTAACAGTTTTCTTTCTTGTGTTAACATATCTCCTATTGCAACAGGAAGTCGGGGGAATGATGGCTTGATAAAACAATTAGCATAAAACCATGCTAGTTGATGGCAGGTGGTATTTGAGAGAGAAAACATTTGATAAATTTGGTTTCAATAAATTATGACTGTTTATATGTATTAAGATTAAACGGGGTAACTGTTCCTTCAATTACAATACATATACTACTGTTTAAAAGTTTTTTCACATTTTTTTGGAAAGAGAAATTAATACTTATATTCAGCAAGGATGCATTTATTGATCAAAAAGGACAGTAAAGACATTTATAATGTTACAAAAAGATTTGTATTTTGAATAGATGCTGTTTTGTACTTCATATTACATTTTTCAGGATTGTTTGATAAATATGTACTGTATATATTTATTTATAAAATACAAAAATACTAAGCATCAAATCTGTTTTCAATATTTATAATAATAAGGCATATTTCTTGAGCACCAAATCAGCATATTAGAATGATTTCTGAAGGATCATGTAATATTGAAGACTAAAAATGTATCTTTGATCCACATGAATCTAGTGTTGATGCAGTCAGGAAAGTCAGACCTGATCCATGCAGTTCTGGATGCACCACTGGGAGGTGAGGTTGGGCTGGATGACATGAGCCAGGGAAGCTGCTGTTGAGTTGTCAGGTTTTTTGAAGCAGCCCCGGTAGCGCACGTTCCTGTCTGAAGGCAGAGGAGAATGGTGAAAAATAGTGTAGGAACAAGATTTTGTGCCAACACTCAGTTCATTGCTCTAAGGTTTGGAATACTGCAGTGAATGTGTAATTAAGTAGAAGAAGAAAAAAAACTCATAGACCTTCAAAGAAATATCAAACATTTCAAGGAATCAGGCTGTATGGGTAATGAGTGAACTGCAAAGAAGCCACATTTCACAGAAATAGGAAACTGCGCTAATATGAATAATTTTATCATTTTTTTCGAGTTGCTTCAGCTTTTTCCAAACCCTTCTCAGGCACAGCTGCATGTTTCTTTTAGCAGGTGCTTTTGAATGTAAGGAAAGGAATGAATTTGACGAAACTCATCGCTATGCTTTAAACTGACATTTTGATTTTGAGCTTCCCATGATAGCAGATGTACACAACATGTTAATATTAATAATAATATGTTTAGTTGATATACTGTACACTACCATTCAAAAGATTTTTGGATGTTTTTAAAATAAGTCTTTCACACTCACCAAGGCTTCATTTATTTGATCAGAAAACAGTAATACTGTGAAATATTATTACAATTTAAAAATAAATGTTTTCTATTTGAATATATTTTTAAAATGCAATTCATTCCTGTGATGGCAAAGCTGAATTTTCAGCTGCCATTCAGAAATCATTCGAATTTTCTGCTCAAGGAACATTTCTTATGATCAATGTTGAAAACAGATGTGCTGCTTAATATTTTTGTGGAAATCGTGATACTTTTTTTTTCAGGATTCTCTGATGAATGAATAGAAAGTTCAGAAGGAAAGCATTTTGAAATTGTATCTTTATATTTTCCCATTTTCATTCCAGTTAAAGTTTTACGTCTATATTTTTATTCATTTTTATTTCAGTTTTAATTTTAGTACATCAAGTTTTGTTTCAGTTAACATTTATTTGATTTTACATTTTTTTATGGTTTTAGTTACAGTTTTAGTTAACTAGAAGAACCCTGCCTAAATCAAACAATACATTCCTGCATCATTATATAACTATAATAAATGTGTATTTTATATATAAAGGTTTCCACAGCTAATATCCAACTAGAATTGACTCGACATAACTGAGCCTACAGCGAACAAGCCCAGAAACAGATTCACCTCATGGACAAACACCGGATGTGAGTGGATACTGTGATTTAAGGCGTTTGTATCTGCATTAGCGAGTGTGCTCAGGGCCTTCATGACACTTTGTCACCTCTACAGGGTAAACAAGCACTCTGTAACCGAAACCCCGGGGCTTTTGTTTGCCTCTCCAAATAAATGAAGAGGCCCTGCAGACCGCCGTTTGCTTTTGAAGCAATCACATGATTCTTTGTGAGGGCCATAAATGAGACACAGCTGCATGAAAACATCAAACAAAGCACTATTAAAACAGAGTGCAGAGGAGCACCACAGGCCTCGGGTGAGCCTCTGAACTTCTTACTAAGACCGGCGGTAGACTGTTCAACTATAACAAAACAAGTCAGACCACGGTCACCGACACATGTGTGGAAAAGCGATTCTTGCAGAATGTTATGCACAGAATATTTTTGCACAAAAATAAGCTATGTATTATAGGCTGTAGACTGCTCTTAGATTTGTAGTCAATAATTTAAAAAAGTATGTATCTAAAATTATATAAAGGTTATGCATATATAATCCAGTATAAAAGTATTACAAACATTTTTTTTTTTCATTCATGAAGATTTTTTTAATCTAGTTTTATTTTAATTTAATTTTTATTTTATTTGTTTTGTTTTGTTTTTAATTGCAAAGTCCCAGAAATCAAGATTTTGAACTGTATTTAGATATATCCCACATTTTGTAATAGAGCTGCAAAAACTGCATATAATGCTTTCATATTTACATTCATTCATCTGGTAGATGCTTTTTTATAAAAAAGCATTATAAACACTTTTTATTCATTCATTAATTATTATTTTATAGCTAGAAAAATACAGAAACCAGGATTTTATTTTATTTTATTTTATTACTTTATATTACTAATATAATTTATTATTGTTTTTTTACTTGATTATTTTAGTTTATTTTATTTCTAGAAAATTACAAAGTCACAGAAATCAAGATGGTAAACTATATATGTCCCAAATTTTGTAACAGGGCTGAAAAAAAAGTGCAGATAATGCATTCATATTCACTTTTATTCATTTGGTAGATGCTTTTATCCAAAGCATTATTTAAAAGTTTTTCTTTTATTCATGAAGAATTATTTTAACATTTTATTGCTTTATTTTATTGCTAGAAACTTACAGAAACCAGGATTTTTATTCAGCATTTAGATGTCCCAATAATTTTCCTTTTTAAGAGGCAAAACAATTCCTGATATGTGTGTTCTTATTTACATTTATTCATTTGACAGTCGCTTTCATCCAAAGAAATTAGGTTCCACACTTTTTTAACCTTTTTTTATTTCTTGACCTTCATTGTCAGCATTGTGCTCTACTAGTTAAGCTGCGTTTTTGTGCATGTTAACCGCAGAGGTGAGTTACAGCTTATCTGTGCCAGAAAGCAGTATATTAGTTTTTAAGACTTGCATTTGCATTTTTGCATGTTTATATGACTAATATTTATTCTCTTTCAGAATGCTGTTTTGTATGCTTCCCAATGCATTACTAATGCCATGCATGAATGGGTGAGAAGTTCTGCCCTGCAAAAAGGTAAACTTATTTCAAGCACTCACATCTCCGCTGGCCAGGATGAACCTCCTCCACCTTGTAAATGGACAGACGGGACACACCTCCACAGATGGCGCCCTTCTGGCCTTTGCAGTCCAAGTTACACCCCTCCTCTTTCATCCGAGCACTTGTGATGCGGTTTCCACAGTAACACTCGGACCCATATTCAAGGCCAGCGAACTGGTACCCGCTGTGTGAAACAAAACATTCAAAATCTAATTATTATCACAAAAGAATGTGCCAGCGCGGATGAATAACATGAATATTTACAGCAAAAACTCTTTAATTTCTTAATACAAAACAATATTACATTTGTCATTATAAAATAAATTCATGCAAATGTTAACTAATGTTTTCAAATGATGTAATGGTTTCTTTTTACAGTATTCTAACAATTTAATAGGTGTAATATATTAACAGAGTTTTGAATTTTAAAGGTGTGCAATTTTGTATTAAAAAAAAAAAAACTATAAGCCATTCCTAGGTTTATTTTTTTCCCTTGTTTCAGCATCCCAACCACCTTGACTCAGCAACACTGACTCAACCAATGGCATCAGCTGTGGGCGGGGCTGTCTGTTTGGACAGCCAGTGGTAAACAGTGTAAGTGTTTGGGAAACCATTTCGAAAACAGTCAATATTTTGGCAACATCAAATCTCCATGGCCAGACTATGAAAAAAAGTCTGTCCCCTGTTGTCCACCGACATATTTGTTTAAAACTATTTTGGACTGTCACTTGTAAATGGTGCTTGATCTGTGCATATTTCTCTCCTAAATAAGATGGGGCAACTTATTCACTGGAGAAAGCAATATTATGGATAGAGGACTAGGCAACGGTTTGAGGTTAAAAAAATCTTGATGAATTTGTTTATACAATTATCGTTTCACAAGACTTAACTGATGTACTCGAGTCATGTGGATTACTGTGATTTTTAATCAGATATTTGAAGTCTCATTCTGACGGCACCCATTCACTGCAGAGGATCCATTGGTGAGCAAGTGATGCAAAGTTTCTCCAAATCTGTTCTAATGAAAAAACAACTCATCTGTATCTTGGATTGCCTAAGGGTCAGTAAATTTTCAGCAGATTTTCATTTTTGGGTGAACTGCATGTCAGTGCATTCTTTGGTTCTCCCAGAAAGGCCCTTATACTTTTTACACTCTTTAAAAGACAGACCCAGTAGGGATTCTGCTAAAGACCACCACCATCTCCCTGTTCATATCTGGTTGTGAGCTCAAGGGGTTAACAGCTGGTGATTGGCCCGCTTGCTGAGCTAAACATCTGTCTCACCATTTCCACACCCTTCGGTGCTAGCCTATGCCACTTTGTAGTGGCAGCCGTTCTCAGGGTGCCATTGCGAACCACCTGGCCAGCTATCTCACAGTAACGAGCCTGTCCAGGAAGCTCCTGCATTCACCTCCATCTCATCTTTTCCAATAAATTGGGACCTGTACAGACTCCTGGTTCTGTGACATTGACAGCACATTGGTTAACGGTTAATCACAACGATCTTCCTCCATCTTGAAGCTTTTGTCCTCTGGCCCTCTTGACTTTTTTTGGAGATTGCAAAAAGGCGCAGCACGATTCCATTCAAGCATGTTGGTGTAGGGCTCAACAGGTATTAGCTTGAGCCCCTCTGCAAATTGTTTCTCTGATCCTCAGCTTGAAACGTGGCATTGGCACTGCCATGGAAACCCTGCCAGGGACATTCCCACTGTTAAATCTGCGCTCTGAATTAATCGCTCAGTCTGAGCAGACATGTACCTGCAGACACAGAACAGGAGAAGATTTTCTCCCTGTCACCTACCTGTAGATGATAACACTGGGCTGGGATGTCAGATCCTTTTCAGTCTGAGCAGTCACAGAGTATTAACGAAAACGTTTTCTTAGATATAAATACGTTCTATAAATGTGGGGTTCTGTTACTTATTTTTTATCAGCATTAGAGGCTGATCCCATGTTTTTGAGGTGTTTACTTTTAGATATTTGATAAACTATACTACTGATCAACTATATGTTTGATCCTATACTAATCTTAAAAGTAAGATTTTTTTTAATTTAAAGACTGGCAGTAAAGACTTTTATGTCAAAAAAACTTTAAAACTTAACTATTTTGGACTGTCACTTGTAAATGGTGCTTGATCTGTGCATATTTCTCTCCTAAATAAGATGGGGCAACTTATTCACTGGAGAAAGCAATATTATGGATAGAGGACTAGGCAACGGTTTGAGGTTAAAAAAATCTTGATGAATTTGTTTATACAATTATCGTTTCACAAGACTTAACTGATGTACTCGAGTCATGTGGATTACTGTGATTTTTAATCAGATATTTGAAGTCTCATTCTGACGGCACCCATTCACTGCAGAGGATCCATTGGTGAGCAAGTGATGCAAAGTTTCTCCAAATCTGTTCTAATGAAAAAACAACTCATCTGTATCTTGGATTGCCTAAGGGTCAGTAAATTTTCAGCAGATTTTCATTTTTGGGTGAACTGCATGTCAGTGCATTCTTTGGTTCTCCCAGAAAGGCCCTTATACTTTTTACACTCTTTAAAAGACAGACCCAGTAGGGATTCTGCTAAAGACCACCACCATCTCCCTGTTCATATCTGGTTGTGAGCTCAAGGGGTTAACAGCTGGTGATTGGCCCGCTTGCTGAGCTAAATATCTGTCTCACCATTTCCACACCCTTCGGTGCTAGCCTATGCCACTTTGTAGTGGCAGCCGTTCTCAGGGTGCCATTGCGAACCACCTGGCCAGCTATCTCACAGTAACGAGCCTGTCCAGGAAGCTCCTGCATTCACCTCCATCTCATCTTTTCCAATAAATTGGGACCTGTACAGACTCCTGGTTCTGTGACATTGACAGCACATTGGTTAACGGTTAATCACAACGATCTTCCTCCATCTTGAAGCTTTTGTCCTCTGGTCCTCTTGACTTTTTTTGGAGATTGCAAAAAGGCGCAGCACGATTCCATTCAAGCATGTTGGTGTAGGGCTCAACAGGTATTAGCTTGAGCCCCTCTGCAAATTGTTTCTCTGATCCTCAGCTTGAAACGTGGCATTGGCACTGCCATGGAAACCCTGCCAGGGACATTCCCACTGTTAAATCTGCGCTCTGAATTAATCGCTCAGTCTGAGCAGACATGTACCTGCAGACACAGAACAGGAGAAGATTTTCTCCCTGTCACCTACCTGTAGATGATAACACTGGGCTGGGATGTCAGATCCTTTTCAGTCTGAGCAGTCACAGAGTATTAACGAAAACGTTTTCTTAGATATAAATACGTTCTATAAATGTGGGGTTCTGTTACTTATTTTTTATCAGCATTAGAGGCTGATCCCATGTTTTTGAGGTGTTTACTTTTAGATATTTGATAAACTATACTACTGATCAACTATATGTTTGATCCTATACTAATCTTAAAAGTAAGATTTTTTTAAATTTAAAACCAAATTTGACAAATCAAAAGTGGCAGTAAAGACTTTTATGTCAAAAAAACTTTAAAACTTTCTATTTATCACAAATATTAAGCAGCATAACTGTTTTCAGCATTGACCATAATGATAAATGTTTCTAGAGCAGCAAATCTTCATATTCGAATGGTTTCTGAAGGATCATGTGATATTGAAGATTGGAGAAATGGCTCCTGAAAATTTAGCTTTGCCATCACAGAAATAAATAACATTTCAAAATATATTCAAATAGAAAACAGATGTTTAAAATTGTAATAAAATTTCATAATATTACTGATTTTATTGTATTTTTATTCAAATAAATGCAGCCTTAGTACGCATAAGAGATTTCTTAAAAAAAAAATCTTACTGACCCTGAAGTTTTAAATGGTATCTAATATGAAATTAACCTAGCATGAAAAGTAGTTTGTCAAATGTCTATACAGGTGCATCTCAATAAATTAGAATGTCGTGGAAAAGTTCATTTATTTCAGTAATTCAACTCAAATTGTGAAACTCGTGTATCAAATAAATTCAATGCACACAGACTGAAGTAGTTTAAGTCTTAGGTTCTTTTAATTGTGATGATTTTGGCTCACATTTAACAAAAACCCACCAACTCACTATCTCAACAAATTAGAATACTCCATAAGACCAATAAAAAAA
>NW_015652263.1:156631-168299 GCF_001515625.1 Sinocyclocheilus rhinocerous | reverse complement strand
TTCGAATTGAGATCGGGAGGTCATTCCACCAGCTGGGCACAGTCCAGGAAAAGGTCCGTGATAGAGATTTTGTGCCTCTTTGGGATGGCACCACAAGGTGTTGTTCACTTGCAGAACGCAATATATATATATATATATATTTATTTCAGTAATTCAACTCAAATTGTGAAACTCGTGTATTAAATAAATTCAATGCACACAGATTGAAGTAGTTTAAGTCTTTGGTTCTTTTAATTGTGATGATTTTGGTTCACATTTAACAAAAACCCACCAATTCACTATCTCAACTAATTAGAATATGGTGACATGCCAATCAGCTAATCAACTCAAAACACCTGCAAAGGTTTCCTGAGCCTTCAAAATGGTCTCTCAGTTTGGTTCACTAGGCTACACAATCATGGGGAAGACTGCTGATCTGACAGTTGTCCAGAAGACAATCATTGACACCCTTCACAAGGAGGGTAAGCCACAAACATTCATTGTCAAAGAAGCTGGCTGTTCACAGAGTGCTGTATCCAAGTATGTTAACAGAAAGTTGAGTGGAAGGAAAAAGATGCACAACCAACCGAGAGAACTGCAGCCTTATGAGGATTGTCAAGCAAAATCGATTCAAGAATTTGAGTGAACTTCACAAGGAATGGACTGAGGCTGGGGTCAAGGCATCAAGAGCCACCACACACAGACGTGTCAAGGAATTTGGCTACAGTTGTCGTATTCCTCTTGTTAAGCCACTCCTGAACCACAGACAACGTCAGAGGCGTCTTACCTGGGCTAAGGAGAAGAAGAACTGGACTGTTGCCCAGTGGTCCAAAGTCCTTTTTTCAGATGAGAGCAAGTTTTGTATTTCATTTGGAAACCAAGGTCCTAGAGTCTGGAGGAAGGGTGGAGAAGCTCATAGCCCAAGTTGCTTGAAGTCCAGTGTTAAGTTTCCACAGTCTGTGATGATTTGGGGTGCAATGTCATCTGCTGGTGTTGGTCCATTGTGTTTTTTGAAAACCAACGTCACTGCACCCGTTTACCAATAAATTTTGGAGCACTTCATGCTTCCTTCTGCTGATCAGCTTTTTGAAGATGCTGATTTCATTTTCCAGCAGGATTTGGCACCTGCTCACACTGCCAAAAGCACCAAAAGTTGGTTAAATGACCATGGTGTTGGTGTGCTTGACTGGCCAGCAAACTCACCAGACCTGAACCCCATAGAGAATCTATGGGGTATTGTCAAGAGGAAAATGAGAAACAAGAGACCAAAAAATGCAGATGAGCTGAAGGCCACTGTCAAAGAAACCTGGGCTTCCATACCACCTCAGTAGTGCCACAAACTGATCACCTCCATGCTACGCCGAATTGAGGCAGTAATTAAAGCAGAAGGAGACCCTACCAAGTTATTGAGTACATGTACAGTAAATGAGCATACTTTCCAGAAGGCCAACAATTCATTAAAAATGTTTTTTTTTATTGGTCTTATGGAGTATTCTAATTTGTTGAGATAGTGAGTTGGTGGGTTTTTGTTAAATGTGAGCCAAAATCATCACAATTAAAAGAACCAAAGACTTAAACTACTTCAGTCTGTGTGCATTGAATTTATTTAATACACGAGTTTCACAATTTGAGTTGAATTACTGAAATAAATGAACTTTTCCACGACATTCTAATTTATTGAGATGCACCTGTATGCCACTTAAAATGGTATTTCTGGTCTTTGGTCTTGAGATTTATTTAGGCTTTGCAACTCTGTTATCCATTCTGAATTATTTTCTTTTTCCTTTTCTGTTTAATTTTATTATTTTCAATGTTTTCTAAATTATAAAATTACATCATTTTGTCAATAAGTATTTAATTTAATGCATTGTAACAGAATGTCAAATGTCTTAATGGCAAAATTTAATTTGAAATATTAAATGAATACTGATTCCGTGGCTGATGATCAATATTTTCAGAACATTTTCTTTACCTACTTGCACTGGTCATTTGAAATAACTAAAAAATGCATTTTCAAGTTTGTTTGTTTGATCTTTGTACAGTTTATACAGACCATCTCTCTAGCTGTAAAGCAAGAACATAATATTGCCTTAAATTTGTCAACACTGTTAATTATATGATTTTCTTCTTCATAGGAAGTGACTATGTCAGCGTGAATAAAAGATCATCTTTAGCACATGTTAGGTTTCATGTTTTCTAATGGACTATTTAGATTCCCCCTGAACATTGCAAATGTCACCCAAGTAATTAAATAAGCTCTGAAACGTTGGGGGTAATTACAGGAGGTCAGTCCGCCTCACACTTGTTCTCTGGTGGTCAATTATCCGCCGGCCTAAGAACTTGAAAAAGTGTATACTCCATCATGGCAGATAGATGTTTCTCCTCCAGCATTAGCGGAGTCCAGGTCCAGAGCTGCGCTCCATTAATTGGGCCTGATCCAATTCCCAGCATGAGCTCGGCCAGCTGGCACAGGGATGCACACTGCATGTTCTTTTCCCTAAACACTGTTTCATTATTTCTTGATTTAAGATGAGCACAGAGGAGCCTCCAGGCAACAGATGTCTATCTGCTTTTGGTGGCTCCGTGATTAAAACAAAAGCTGTGAGTATTTGAGTATACTCTGTATTAATCACATACCTTTCCGTGCAGGTGTCCTGACACAAGGTGCTGGTCATTTTCCGGAAGTCATAAAACACCATCCCTTTGAGCGCCCGGTCTTTGGCGTCATCCAGAAAGCAGCCAATGTACGTGCCTGAGCAGAGAATAACAATCGCATCAGAAATTCAGAACGTGACCTTTTTCTGCAGATGGAAAGATTCCGCAGCACAGCTTGGAATACAGATAATTGAGAAAATAAACCAATTATCATAAACAACCAATTTGTCATTCTCAAAAGCACACAGCTCATTTAGCACCGAGCTTCACCTTTGTGTCGGATTTTTCTTTTCGGAAGAACTTTCTCCACTCTGGATGCTTCCTGTTCGGACATGAGGCTGTGGAACCAGCGACGTCTCAGATATCGGATCTCCTGGTTTCGTGAGATCAGCCATTGTGGTCCAGCGTTGTCTTCGGCTAAAACGCTTTGGAATCCCACCCCCTTTCTGGTGACCCGAGCGCCTATTATTCCATAACTTGTCCGGAGGGCAGGTGCCTCCAGGGCCCTGGGAGGAGATGGCAAAGACGGCAATGGAAAGTAACTGCTCGTCCCACGCTGTGACACCACCAATCCATGTCTCTGCAGAAGGAGGACACTTCCAGCCATAATGTATGCGACACCGAGGAACAAGAAGAGCAGCTGAGTCCGTCGCAAGAAGCGCTGAAGCCTGTAGAAGGGCTTTGCCATCTTGCCCTCCCTCCAGGTAATTGAAAAAAACCTAGAGTCTATGATTTCATGCTGCCATTGTTCCAACAAAAAAAGGCAGAGACCTATTCCAGGTGCTTCATTCTCTAGCAAGCTCTACCAGTGATATCTTATTCACATTCTGTTTAAAAACTCTTTGAGCGCAAAATTCCTCCGGCAAAATGTCCCGCCGTTTACCTGTGAGAGGATTAAGTGAAAACTCGACAGTGGCGTTACATTCCCCTCGATGACAGAAGTACTTGTGGCAGAATGTACTCGGAGCTCTTACGGCTCAAAGACTTCAGGGAACCTGGTGGGAAAATAGAAAGCAGTTAGAAGCACATCTTTCACTTTTTTATTCTCAGGGATAGACCGGAGTGCTAGAGACAAGAAAGAAATATAGAGAGAGTGTGTGGCAGTTATTCTGGTAGTATGTCTCCATTAAGAGAGGAGAGCAGGCCTTGCTGGCTGGAGAAGCATTACCTGTTTGTGCTCCTGTCTGTCTTTATGAGTACACGGCAGATGTGAAAAGTCTAAGAGGGAACACTACAGTCTCCTAATCGAGGTGCAAGCTATGGGAGGGCTCGGGGTAGGGGTCTGACAGTCCAAAAAGAAAGTGGAAACCAGTAGAGATTTTTAAAAGTCTGTGTGCGTTAAGTCTATGGGAAAATTGTTTCAGAGGAGCAGCATTTTGGCTACAAAAGCAATTTCTTTGCTTCTTTTTTTTGTTTGGGGTCAGTTTTTTTTTTTTGGACCAAAGGTTATAATGATTACAATGTAAAAGATTTATATTCCTACAAAATATTTCTATTTCAAATAAATGCTGTTCTTTTGAATTTCTAATAACCAACGAATGCTGAAAAAACAAATTTATCATATTTTCCACAAAAATATTAAGCAGCACAACTATTTTCAACATTGATAATAATCACCATATATGAATGATTTCTGAAGGACACTGAAGACTGGAGTAATGACTGCTAAAAATTCATCTTTGCCATCAAAGAAATAAATTACATTTGAAAAATATTGATATATTTTTTATAAAATACATTTTTTTGTTTTTACCTTTTTTTTGTATATAAATAAATAAATGTAGCCTTAGTGAGAATGAAATACTATTTTCCAAAACATTAAACTATTTTACAGACCCAAAAAATTTGAACCTACATCTCTTGAGATTTGAAAAGGTTGAAAATATTTTTTCAAAGCTTAACAGATGAAAATTACTGACAGAAACTCTTTAGTCAATAAAGAATAAAGAATAATTTGCATACTGTTCCTTGTAC
Source organism: Sinocyclocheilus rhinocerous (assembly GCF_001515625.1). Classification (NCBI taxonomy): domain Eukaryota; kingdom Metazoa; phylum Chordata; class Actinopteri; order Cypriniformes; family Cyprinidae; genus Sinocyclocheilus; species Sinocyclocheilus rhinocerous. Next base: position 163,691 of record NW_015652263.1, on the reverse strand, counting down.
AGTATGTCCTAGTTGATTTCAGCTACAAATATGTTTGCCTGCCAAGAGTGATAAAACATGCTATAAAATTACCATAACTGATTTTCATGTCAACATTCTCAAATGCACATTCATGTTTCTAATGTTTATTTTTTTCCTTTTTTAGCTTTCTTTCTTTTTTTTAAATCATGTAACATGTTTGTTAGCTGGCTGACTGAAATGAAATCTGGTTTAGTACTGCTAATCTGAGCCAAATCGTTTCTATAACTTGCAGCACTTTTTCCTTCTATTCACTTTAGACATTCTTGAAACTTTCAGCCCATTATTTCAGCTCCACTGAGAATCCTTTTGTGTGGCAAAAACAAACCTTGTAACAAGTCTAACTAACTCAGGGGTGGGCTGTCCCTCGCTTCCATTCATTTGTGCCAATCAAGCAAGTCTAGCTCTACAGAGCCCACTGTGTGCCCCATATATTCTCCCAGTCTATTTCATCTCAAATATATCTGGGCCCACAGAAGATGAAAACACAGGTTGAGCCATACACTGATTATGCATTAAACGCATAATCACCACACCACACATTAATATGAATGTGGATTTGGTTTAATGTGTAAGACTTAAAGGAGAATAAAAACAGAATATCTAACCAATGTTAATCAAGCTGGTCTTAAAGTCAAATTGATCCTATTTACTTTCTTAACGCAGGTTTCTGTTCTTACACAATAATCTAAAGGGGGAAAATGTTTTTGTAATTAAAATACATTTCGTTTTTCTTCTGAAATGGATTTCTTTTTCCACTGACCCCTTAGGCCACACAGGTTATTAGATATGACCCAATAGCCAAATAGCTATAGCATTGTTTTATCAAACTCATATTACAGAACGCCCAGTTTATGATGTAAGCAATTCCCGATGGATAAAAGTACCGCTCTACATTTTTTTCTCATTAAATATACTTTTTTGTTGCGATTCACAATGATACATTCTATTTTCAAGTATTCATTTTCAATCTCATTTTACAGCTTCAGACTCTGGGTAAAAATGTCATTATTCTGATTCTGAGTCCGATTTTTATTAGAGATAACTGGGCCAGTTGCAGCTTTCCATACAAGCACAGCTTTGCTCACTGAACCCCTTTTGAGCCCCCAACCCCTTCTTTTTAGGCCTAGTGCTGGCAAAAGGCCTAGATTTGCATAAACGCTTGAGATGCAGGGGCGGGTGTCCTCGCCAGCACCAGAGGAAACCATAACGACGAGGCGGCTGAGAATGTCAATCAGCCTGAGGGCTCATTATTCTTCTAGCTATGAACAGTGAGTGACTGGCGTCTGGTAGTTTTTTCCCCCTCTGCCAGTACATGGAGCAGCTTCTAACAAATCTATCCTTTACAAGACAGAGGATGCATGCATAGCTGACAGAAATCAAATTAACACCCACTGCATCTGCCATTCTACACCTTTATTTATCTTATTTTCAAAATCAGAAAGTTCTAGTACTGCAAGGTCTAATTTTCTTTTTAAACTGATCCTTTAACATGTCATATTCATCTGAATGAATCTGTTTTTCATTTTAATCATTTGCAACATCATGTTCTCATAAACCGTTTTTTCCCCATGTATACATAATTCATGAATAATATATACAAATATGAAAAGCTACTTACATGTATATGAAGCAGATTTACAGAGAGCTGACAGTATAGATTAAGGAATCGTCCACACAAGACAAATTGAGCTAAATAAAGACATTTTTAAATTCGAACTATTTTTGTCTAGGCACGCCATCATAAAAATGTGACGCTCATGGCGTGACATGCTAAAAAACATCTTGACTTTTGTATTTTGATGTCTCTTAAATAATCCTTTTTAAAAACATCTATTAATTTTCTTCTCAGCAAATATTGATATGGATCTTTCGCAAATTATTTAAAATTATGCAATCAGTTCCATTAAAAAATTGATCTGATTGACAACCAAAGTATAAATGTATACACCCTAGATGAGTTATTGTATATATAAATACATACATATCGAAAGAGGTTAAGCAACACATATGTAGGGGCTTTGTGTTTTTGCCTTACGGCAGATTTTGTATATTTATATGAGCCCTTAGTGGGCACTTGATGTCAAATCCTACTGAAATAAATTATTATTTCTGTTCATCTTTCATCTCTGTAGCGAGCAAATACATATTTCATTTTGTAACATGAATAAAATCAAGGTACTACAACTAACTAGCTATTTTTCCTAACAGAGTAGAGTATTTATTTCATTTGTTTTTGCTGCTATGCTTGAGTTTGTGTTTGTATATTTTTTTTAATTGTTACTCAATTTAAAATGAAAATACCTGTTCTATGAAATCATCTTGTACAGGCGCTATGCCTTCACTGCTTTGAATACTCAACTAGGATTTTCCACTATAGATTCATTCAGTTGAAAATCACTTTTGAAAAATGAACCAGAAATGAGGCCATGGTGTATTTATGAGAGATAAGTTTCTTGTCATATTGGTAAACCGGAGAATTTGGCAGTAGTCCAGAGCTTTTTTTAAAGACTATTATTCACTTTAAATAACTGTAATTAATGGAGCCAAAGGGAGGCGGCTCGATTAATTATAAGGATGGTCCGTTAATGAATGTTATAGCAGTGAGATGTGTGGGACACATAATTCATCTTATGTTGTCTTCCCTTTCGCTCTGTTGTGTGCTTGCTGGTAAATGGTATTGCATTTCACACAGAAACAAATGCATTTATGAATAATAATGCAGAGCCAAGGTCCTTTCCATTTTCCATTCAGGGAAGTCTGACGACTCCACGGTGCATTTCAAAGGGCATTAAGTTCGAAAGCAAATGTTATTCGCCTTTATTTGATGTATTATTTATTAGTCTATTTTGCTGTTGCTCTTGTGGCATATGCTGCAAAACTCTTGTGTCGTAATAGCATAGCGCTGAGTCTTCATGGCTGTTGGTGGACAGCAGCGAGCGGGTGCTGTAGGTCCAGACTGGTGCACTCATTTGTCTTCATCTACTTTCCCAGCGTGTTATCATCTCACTTACAGCAGGGCAGCAACAGTTCCATCCCAGAGGCTGATGGGATTGACCCTGGAGCTCAGATGCTGCCTGGAAAGCTCTCTTTTCTCTCATCTAAGCATCTTGCCACCATCTCTGACCATCTGGCTGTTATGTGCTCCTCTTTAGTATCTCTGAATGAAGCATTTCAGTAAGAAATGTTTAAGCGAAGAAGGTTTCCACAGTCATAATCTCGCTTCTAAAGAGTGTCACAGTGGGGCGGTAGACACATGACAGTTGGCCCGCTGTTCCCCTGGCCCGCAGTGACCCCAATCTGTCCTCCTTTAATATATATTTTCAAGGCCAAATCCAAGAAATGAGGAAGGGAAAGCATTTTATATTAAGCTCATTTCTTCTCATTCCTAATGCATTGCAAAAAGTGGTCACATGCAATTGTTACCATGAGGAGCTGTTTCTAACCCTTACATTTAGGTTTGCTAGTGTAACCTAATGTATTTAGGTTGATTCAGTGATGTTAAATACTATTTTGTCTTGAATGATTCATTTAATTTAGATGCTATTTAGAATTTAGATTCATTAATTCAAGTATATACTGTAATGTGAATGAAATCTCCAAATTAGTTTGTAGCAGTATGTTTCATATATTCTGTCATATGTTCTTGGTAATAATCTTGCTCAGCATCACACCCCAGGCTGAATAATCTAATCAAAGAGATTTAAAGAGACATTTCCAGCTGTTCACTGATTGGCAGCCTATCAGCGAATTCAAAATAGTGTATGCAAAGGTTCCAAGAGCGGTCGTGAAAACTAATTAAGAGTTCACTTATCAAAATTGCATCTTATTTTGCATAATATTAGCTTAAAGGAAAGGAAAATAAACCAAAAATATGCAACATGTTATTTAGTAGAGTTCATCTCAAATCAATTGAATAATTCTGCCTACGTTTTGGAGAAGATGTGTCCATCTGATTTAAAACGCTCAACTTAAATTATTGAAAAATCATGCGTAATGCTTAATCCAAATCCTCTGAAAAAAGAGGAACCTCCAGCTGTGAGCTGAACCGCAGGTGATTGTCAATCACTTTATTCACAGCCTATTCAAACTATTGATCATCCACTGCAGGGATTGATTTCACTGCAGTGTCCAAAAGCTCCATATAAACCGAACTGTTTATTTGTTCTAATTTGGTCCGATTTTGCTTTTGAGCCAACTGAGCTTTTGGTTTTTGCAACGACACACACACATAGAGTCCGTATAACGTTATTTTTGCGGATACATTTCAAACGTTATCCATTTCGCTGGTTCACATCCAGTACTTACTAGACACTTACAGCAGCAAGAGAGGAAAGGAGATAAATTACACGGTGCATTAAAATTTTGTTAGGAATAGTCTGTCTTTGATTATTTATGCTTTGTGTTGCTTGAGGCACATTTACATTTGCAGATTTACAGCCTGGCCATAAACAAGGCACTATAACTAAAATTCGCTCAATAAATGCTGGCTGAAAAGATGGCGACTGCTGGCCCCTGGACACCGGTTTATTGACCACTAAACTACAACGGATGCGTGCACGAAGCGGTGTAGCAGAAGTACTGACACCAGAGCGCTTTAACACCCACAGACCACAGACAAGTAAGTGTGATCATTCTGTGGCCTCTTCTGGGAGACTGAAGCAAGTCCTGGCAAACCGCAACTCACACGAATGCATATACAGTAGTGCTCGCTGACACAAACTGGCAAGACTGCAGCATTATTTCCATGTATTTTGCAGGAACTCATCACCATCAGCTGCAGAGGATGACACTGCATTCCAAGAAATGTAGCCCTTTCTTTCTCCAGTGTAATGTCTTCATTTTTTTCAGCTGCTGCAGTAAGTAAATGTAGTGGTTTCTCATCACGAATCGACTGTGAAGTCTTTCATCTGTGCAGACTGTCTGGTTCTGTACAATGAAATTTAACAAGCTGCATTATTACTATTCTTTCTCCTGCTATTGTTAGGTCCTTATCCAACAGTAAAGGTAGTATAAGCCCTTAAATGGATTGCAGGAACACAAAAGAAGATATTTTGAGAAATGTCAGTGTTTTTTTTTTTGTCCATATACTTCGGAAATCAATGGACACCAAAACCGATTGACTGTAGCCAACATTCTTCAAAATATATTCTTTCTGTTTTGCAGAAAAAAGAAAACTTTGGAATGATATAATGGTGAGTAAATTATGACACAATTTTCCTTTTTTTGGCAGAACTTTCCCATTTTTAGAGCAATAATCCGCGTCTTAATCACTAAACACCCTTAGTCCAGTTCAACTTGAATTACTGTCTATCTTTTCTATGTAAATTGGGCTTATTATCAATTGTTTATCATTTACAATACTCAGTGCTTTACATCTAGTGCAATTATTGTTTCAAAAAAGCATTAAATACACTTTTATTGATCATGGAAGCGGTAATTTATCAAATGATGATCAGACAATGAAGAAGAGCCTTATAATATCAGGGTTCAACTAGCTTCCAAACCCCCTACAAGTTAGTTGACTGCCCAACACTGAAATTACTACAAGGCTCAATGACTTTTCAAAATATGCAAATAAATATTAACAGCCATGGCAAAAACAGTCCATTCAATCTATTCAGAACGTTTCCGTCAGGCTTGTGGGACCACAGGAGACGGAAGGGAAATAAGACTGTCCCTGGCAAACTGTGCTAAGGCCAGAAAAAAATTCCAGAAGCCACCCTCAATGTAGTGGTTTCTCATCACGAATCGACTGTGAAGTCTTTCATCTGTGCAGACTGTCTGGTTCTGTACAATGAAATTTAACAAGCTGCATTATTACTATTCTTTCTCCTGCTATTGTTAGGTCCTTATCCAACAGTAAAGGTAGTATAAGCCCTTAAATGGATTGCAGGAACACAAAAGAAGATATTTTGAGAAATGTCAGTGTTTTTTTTTTTGTCCATATACTTCGGAAATCAATGGACACCAAAACCGATTGACTGTAGCCAACATTCTTCAAAATATATTCTTTCTGTTTTGCAGAAAAAAGAAAACTTTGGAATGATATAATGGTGAGTAAATTATGACACAATTTTCCTTTTTTTGGCAGAACTTTCCCATTTTTAGAGCAATAATCCGCGTCTTAATCACTAAACACCCTTAGTCCAGTTCAACTTGAATTACTGTCTATCTTTTCTATGTAAATTGGGCTTATTATCAATTGTTTATCATTTACAATACTCAGTGCTTTACATCTAGTGCAATTATTGTTTCAAAAAAGCATTAAATACACTTTTATTGATCATGGAAGCGGTAATTTATCAAATGATGATCAGACAATGAAGAAGAGCCTTATAATATCAGGGTTCAACTAGCTTCCAAACCCCCTACAAGTTAGTTGACTGCCCAACACTGAAATTACTACAAGGCTCAATGACTTTTCAAAATATGCAAATAAATATTAACAGCCATGGCAAAAACAGTCCATTCAATCTATTCAGAACGTTCCGTCAGGCTTGTGGGACCACAGGAGACGGAAGGGAAATAAGACTGTCCCTGGCAAACTGTGCTAAGGCCAGAAAAAAATTCCAGAAGCCACCCTCCATGCATTCATTATTTAGAATAGGTTTTAGCGAGGCTGAAGAAACACTGCAGTCACCAGTGGTTGGTTGGTCAATCCATTGGAAATCTTAAGGGAAAAGGGTGGTCTGTACCAGTGTTAATTTCGTTGACGAATAATTTTCGTCAAGGACATTTTTTTCACCGACGACAATGAGACGATAACGAACTAAAACTCTTTTTAAATGACAAAAACTATGACGTAAATCTATTGACATTTTCGTCAACAAATAAAAACTAGACTAAAATGTTAGGGAGGGCGATTTGGGAAGAGATTCATTCAGAACGAATCAGCTGCGTGGTTCGGAGGTTAGATACGTACATATGAGCCGGCGGGACATAAGCTAACATACACTTGCTGCACATCGCATAAAACGTTCAAAAAATGAGTAAGAGAAGAGCAGACATATGGATAAATCTGACGACGCAAGAGAGAACT
>NW_015652263.1:129473-156516 GCF_001515625.1 Sinocyclocheilus rhinocerous | reverse complement strand
GCACTAAATCAAAAGTTCAAATGTTACAAATAAGTTAGAATATTAATGTTTTAATACTGGTAGCACTAATATAAAAATGTGATGATATATGTTACAGAAAAGTAACAATTTTGAAATACGTTGATGGTTCCTACGTAGACCTCAGAAATATGTTAATTCAGTATACACATTATCCCACCGGTTAAAATTGTGACTGACCATAAAATACAATTTTTCACACACTTCAAAAAAAATAAAAATTAATAATTTAAAAGTTTAGTGCAGAAGTATCGACTCGGTTAGTCGACTAAAACTAGACTAAAACTAAAAACAATTCAGATGACTAAAATATGACTAAAACTAAATGGCATTAGTCAAAAGACTATGACTAAAACTAAATCAAAATTTGCTGTCAAAATTAACACTGGTCTGTACCAATCAAAAATAATATTATATCGAAAGGTATATGCATTAATTGAAACCTGCTTCAAGGCTGAATAATCACCTTTTGTCTGACTGCTTCAGTTAGCTTAGTCTTGCTGTAAATATTGTTCAGATACTTGACCTTGTAGCCAGAAATGTAATCATATGCTGAAAAGAATCTTTGAGTGCTTTTTTGTCCAACATGTAAAGGTGTGCCATTATTTTGATAGCATAATATTTTCATGCACCAAGTTACCATATTTTTTTTAAATAGGGATAAAAACTAATAAAGGGGACACTATGACATACAGTACAAGCACACCGATGCAATGCAATCATGAAAGATTATGTATTCATACACAACTCTATGCACAGATACCTCTCTTGGAGATGAGGCGGTTTGCCCCATAGGCGGTAAATGTATGCTGCTGAAAGGTCAACCATGACAAAATGATCTTGATTAACCCTGTGAGACATGAAAGCTGAAGACGGACTCATTTACAGGCAGTCTGGATATATTCCTTTTTCATCACCATAAAAAAAACAGATATAATGATGAAGGATTAGGGAGGAAAACCTTAATGAAATCTATGGCATCTGGGCGCACTCAAAAGACACATGTTAGTGCAGTTCATCAGATAACCGCAGCTCTTATGGACAAATCCTATCACTGGGCACATAATAATATACACAACTTTTAAAAAAAGACATTTTATATTACAATTATGTTTTGTCATATCACAAAGACAAACACAAGGTAATCAATGTTGTATAATGATTGCATATTGTTTAAAAAATAAAAAAGGTTTATTCATCTATCTACAGACCCAAGAATCCCCCATTTAGATTCTCAAATCTAGATTCTCAAATCAAAGCTAGATTTTCTAACTCGAAAATAATTAATTAATAACTGTAACAAACATTATTACTTTTTATAATGCATAATGAATTGTAAAAATTAAATAATTTTAAATATATGCATTTTATTTATTTATTTACTTTTTTATCTATGGACCCCTTAGTGTACCTTCACTGGCTCTATTTTTGTGTAACTCTGATCACTTCTGAGGGCTTGGTTTTAACCAATTACACTAAAACAGTCATTTCTTTGATTCTAAAACATTATTTGTACTTTTTAGACTATAAAGCAGTACAGTCTACATGTACTTAGGCAAAATGTTCATGTTTTAAGCACAAAGAAAAATCCTCAAAGCAGAAACAGCAGGTTCAGTCACTTGGACATCAATCATCAACACTTGTTTGCATTATTTTTGACAAACTCCCCTTGACTCGAACTGATATACTGGTGTATAAAAGTGACGCATTATATAATTCACGTAAACTTTCCAATGTATTTAGACTGCAGCTATAAATCATAGGCTACTAGACTAAACATTAAAACAATACTTTTATTTTTTTTTGCATTTTTATGCATTTACAATTTGTAAAATCATAAGAAATTCTCTTACCTTTTGCTAATACCCGACGGCAGTGAAGAACAACAATCTTGTAGCATATTAAATGTATTTCAGAGCTTGAGATTTCCTTGGGTTCAATGTCTCTTCACGAACATGAGCATCTCTTTCATCTCTGAGGCGAGCCGCATCTCGCTTTCTCACTCTGTTTTGCTATCTTGCTCCACTTGATGTGTGTCACTAATCCTCTTGCATTTTCTTATTTTGCATAGCTGTGAAACCACTATAACAGCGATAATCCTTATCAAAATCCGTTGCCGTGTTCCCTTTGCTTTGCAGTCTCACGTTTCTCTGTGTGAACTCACGTAAGAGCCCAGCTGTTTTTAAGTCGGACAGCGCTGCCCGTGTGCGCATGCGCCGAAAGAGAGAGAGGGACCAGACCACACCGGGAGGAGAGCGTTTGGGACCGGAGCATCAGTAGCACTTTCAAGGAATCCCTTACAAAAAAAAATAAAAACCTACCTGTAGGGGAAACCGAGGAGAGTGTAACACGGGGTGAGTTGTAGCTAACAAAACCGGCTTAACCAATTAAAAATGAGCTACGGGGTGACATCACTATCGTACATGAGCACCACCCTCCTGAGGTGACAGTATCTAGCCTATGTAAAAAAAATAAAAATAAAATATTTCCAGGACATAAAAAAATGTGTGAGATTTAGTCAGACAAGGGTTAGGCTAATTTATAATGTTGTTGTGTATCTGGAAATTAGCGATCTATGACATAGGCTATGTTGGTTTTTTGTGTCTGTTTGTCAATGAGATATTGAAGGCTATGGATTGCATTTTGTTATAGTGTTATTATTTTATATAATTGAATATTAATTGTAATTCATTGGGTTATTCTTCAATAATTCCACGAGTTGCTACATTTCAGACATCTTTGTTATTTATTTAAAGCTATAGGCTAATTAGGTAAAATCATTCAATTTGAATGCATAATGTTGCTATTAGGCAATGGCAAATCTTTAATTCAGATATGAGTAATTAAATATTTATATCTTCATATACCTTTATATAAGGTAAATTATCTATCTATCTATCTATCTATCTATACACAAATAAGTATTATAAACTCATGCAGCATCATCCGGCACATAAACTTAAATCTATATATCAAACATCAGCCTGAAATATCATAAGCAGAGCCATAGCCCCCATAGACATTAAAGAGGAAAGTTTGTCCTCAATCTGGAACATTTCATTATACCCTTGTCTAACAGAGTTTTTTTTTCCTTCACAGTTAATGAGGCTTGAAATGTGATGCACTGATATAGATATACTATATAATGAGAAGAAATCACTCTTTCAGATTCCATTCTTTCCTTTTCAAGTTGATTATCATATCATATCACTTCATATCAGATGAAGTTTAGGCTGAGTGCTCGATTTATAATCGTTAACATAAGTGTTGATAGCGCAATAAGCCCTCTCATCAGATTTATGGTCTGTTGTTTGGAAATGTAAGTCACTGCATGCTTCTGAAGAAAGTACCAACATATTTATCAGCTCTAAAAAACACTGCCGCCTGTGTAGTGCCTCTGTAATTCGCACAAGTGTACACAAATCCCACACACACACACACACACTCATAAACCCACACAGACGCAAAATAAATAAATAATGAATGAATAAATAAACAGTGGCTGAGAGAGGCGAGAAAATAAATAAATCTGAGGTTGTAAATTAATGATTATGGAAATCATGTGTCTGTGTAACTCACACACAAATGCAAATACATGCATTAAACATACATTTCCAATTATATAATGAAAAAATATTTTAAAAATAAATAAATGGCAGCCAAAAAAAGCAGAAGGAATAAAAGGAAAAGCACTGTTGGTGTAACGTAATGACTGTATTTAAATGCAAAACACAAAATGAACGAAGGCCTGTTGCTGTGTAATAAACAAATCCATCAAGATACAAGAGTTTTTAACTTCAAACCAGTGCTTCAGGGCTAAAATACAATTCCTCTATCCACAATATTGCTTTATTCATTGAAAAAGTCATCTGAATCAGGAGAAAAATATGCACAGATCAAGCACCGTTTACAAGGGATTACAAGTGGATTTTAATGTGAGAAGACATGCTGGAGGAAGCATTTTTATGGATTATGGACTGGTTGGATGGATTTGTTTCTTACAAACACGCAGATTTTCACTTCATAAGAGGTTAATTGATTGATTGGAGTTGTGTGGATTACTTGTGGATTACTGTTGTTGTTTTTATCAGCTATTTGGACTCTCATTCTAACGGCACCCATTTACTGCAGAGGAACCATTGGTGAGCAAGTGATATAATGCTAAATTACTCTTAAAAAAAAGTATGTTCCAATGAAGAAACAAACTCATCTACTGTACATCTTGGACGGCCTGAGGGTGAGTATATATTCAGCACAGTTTCATTTTGAATGAACTATTCCTTTAACATAAACATTTAGCATATACTGAAACCTCCCTCGACAGCATTTATATAGAAAACAAGATCCGATGCCTGGCCAGATGACTAATGTTATATACACTGGCAGCCTCTTTTGTCCCCCAGCACACATGCACAGCAATTTAGAGGTCTTGAATTAAAGCCCCCTGAAATGTGAATGAAAGTGTTGCATAGGTTTCCTGTGCCTGTGCGTCCTTTGTGTTGCGACAGTGCTTGACTGGGCGTGGGAAGATAAATTGTATGTAAATTGATCGTGACACTGATGAATGCAGTCTAATGCATGGAAAGTGGAATAGGTTGCCAAACGATGTTGAGTAGACTTTTTCTAACACCAGATATGTAAAGTGCGTTGTGGCCACTTGATTGCTAAATAGGTTTGTAAAACGAACATTACAGCATAACAATATCTCTGAAGTCATTACCGCCTCCATTTGCATAGACTCGATTCATGTAAATTACACATGAGCAGATGTACAATAACTAGACCGCAATTATCTTATTATATTTGCAAGGATAATTGGAGAGAGCCTAGATACTTATTCTCCTACCAAAATGGGGTTAGAGCACCAATACATTCATTGGTGCTAATTAAATTTTTCGTAATCATTTTTAAAACAAATGGTCCCTGCCTCAAATATAAAAGTCTGTTTCACACCAAACAATAAGCGTATTAGCTTTCGTAGGCCTGTTTGTGCTATCATTTACATTTTTATTAAGTTAAGATAAGCATTGCCATAAATCTCTTCATACCCATAATGCCTCTCTCAACCCTTTTGTTTAGCACATCATCACAGTTTCACTGTGTAAGGAAAGAATTGTTCATCGCTATTGTATGGTACGATACTCGAGGGATAGGCTTTTTTGTTTTGTATGTTCCTCATGAAATAGAGCATTATATGAGATGATAAGCTTGTGATGGAATAATATTAATTAGAATGCTAACCCCCACTGAAAGATAACCTGAATTTTTATATTTTTATCAAAAGAAGCTATTTGGATAATAGCCATACAGGAGAATAAGATACTGATAACTGAACTTAATGGACTTTATAACCCTTATTGTTAGTCACTTTTGTAATAAAGTGTCTGCCTTGATGTAGTTTATAAGGTGAGTTTTAGGTAATTAATCATTAAATGGATGTTGCTGTGACAGCCAAACGTCTCTATCATTTTTCCACATGTATTGTGCTTTCTTCGGCCTCTTCTATTGGTTCACATCAGAACAAAAGGGAATTTGTCCATGTGCAAATCCAAGCCAAACATTAACACGGCCTTCTGATTATCAAGGTCTTTGCAAATCCATTTAGTTCTGCCATTTCCCTCAGTTCCAGTGCTGAACTGAAAGGAGAGTGAAACATGATTACTGGCACAGACACAGTCTCCCTAGTACACACAGCTTCATTTTCATAATATTCTCATCAAACAACAACTCCATTCACCAAGGTTTTGTAAGTACATTTTCTGATGGCCTGTGCACATTCCATATGAAACTGGGTAGGCACCATTACAGGCAATATAATCTCATTCTCTGCCTGTTTTAGATATTACTTAAGTTTTACTCATTCTGTATTTTTTATTACATTTCATTAATACATGTTCTCATTTATCTGTTAATATTCTGTTCATGAAAAATAATGTATTATTTAATCCTGTGTCCCAGTCTAAGTCTAGAATATATAACTTTGCTTCTGAATTTATTGAATTTCATCATTTTAACTGAATTCTGAACATTGTAATACTCTCTTGCTTTATTGCTCATCCCTATCTATCTTGTCATGATTTGTTGATAGCAGCTTTTATTATTGATTTCCCTTCATTTCTGCTATATGGGATTTTAAATATATACTCTCTTCTATATTTAGTGCTGTTTTTGCTATTTAGTTTGCTTAATTTCCTTCTATTTCAACATGAGCAGGATTCCAACAGAAATGCATGTATTCCCAATCTTTTCAATTTTATAAGGCTAGTATTCATATCTGTCATTTCTATTTGTTTTACTTGACTGGATGCTACACAATGATGCAGCAGAATATGAACTTTGACCACAATAGTTGTTCTTCAGTGAATTAATGTTTTTTTGCGGTTTGGTTCAGTGAATAATTCAATGACTCATTCATAAAGCCAGCCACTTATTTTTTTCATGGAATAATCAGTATTTTTGGAAGAATTGGTTGACTTTATGATTCACTTCGTCATAAAGACAGTCTGCTAGTGTATCAATGTAATTTGCAGAAATAGTGAGTGAATCCCCACTAAATTATAAGCATGTGCGCACTAGTCTGCACTATTTCTCTACATAAGTCATGGTCAATAAAAATCTCTTTTAAAAAAGACTAGTGAGTATCTACCCCCTCACATAAGTTTGATGTGTTATTGTTCTTTCTTTTCTGTTTCTTTCACGCCCAGGTCAGTGTTAGCACCAACTTGTGGACCAACTGATTTGGGAAACAACAAAGCACATTTGCGAGCTGATTGTACAGCATATCTGTCATTTCTATTTGTTTTACTTGACTGGATGCTACACAATGATGCAGCAGAATATGAACTTTGACCACAATAGTTGTTCTTCAGTGAATTAATGTTTTTTTGCGGTTTGGTTCAGTGAATAATTCAATGACTCATTCATAAAACCAGCCACTTATTTTTTTCATGGAAAAATGAACTAGAAAGGATCAGCGAAAAGAAAACCCATACAAGCAGAGTGATACAGGGAACAGGAAAAGGTGCCATCCTGTCTTGTCACTCCGAAACACCACTCAGCCAATCCAGTCGGAGAATCCGAACTAACGGTAAGGATTTTGAGTGGCAAGAGGGTGAGTAAATTTTGAGAATTTTCATTTTTACTCTTAAAATTTCAATGGTAAAGAGTACAGCAATCTGTGCCTGAATGCAATTTGAATACAAAACAATAATGACTTTGGTGGTGCAGGAAAAAAATTTGACATTCCTCAAACTGTATAAAAAAATAATAATAATATAATAAAAGTTTTATTGCTACTTGTAAAGTTGTAAATAAAACATTATTAGAATACAAGAAAATGCTATTTCAGTCTTTCTACTTCAAAATTTCACACTTTATTCAACGTGTAGCTTGCCATTTCTGTGTATTTCTTTGTGAAATTTAAAATTTTCTGTGTAAAAATAGTTTCTACACCAATTGTTTTTTGTTTGTTTTTTTCAGTGTAAGAGTGTGTTACAAAAAATACTTCAGACCAAATGTCACATATCAATGCAGTTTGATATTTCGGTTACATTCAACACTTAAGAATACATTTCTAGTTGAGACTGCAAGATCATTCACAGACTTTTTTTTGGAGGACTCTCTTTTGTACTCTGCAGACCAGTGACATGTTTGTTCTGAGCTGAGAGAAATAGACTTTTGATGGAGCTGTGTGATGTATGACTGAAAGAGAGCGGCGCCGCTCAATTCCATCTGGGTTTGCCGTGCATCCACATGGCCAGTCTTCGGGACCCTGCTTCTGTCAGTCAATGGACCCCTATCTCCCTTCAACACCTTCCAATCACAATAGCCCTGGGAGGCAAAGAAAGAGCACAGTCCAAACAACAGACCCAAGCCTTTTCAGAAATACTTCAATCCCATCGGGCATGATTTCAGCAAAGCTGTTTCAATGAGCAGCTATGATGTATTCCATAAGAAAAAAATGCACACACGAGGGAGACGAAACCAAGCTGCCATAGATATGATACATGTATTCATCAAAACCTCTCACAGCCTTAGAGTGCAATTAATCTGGGATTAGGTGGGACAAAGCCTAGAGTCAAATCCCCTTCTCTCTTTAAGTGTCAGGACCCCATCATAGCTGAAATTCCCAGCCTGTGGCTTTGAGAAAGAGGGTGTCGTGTTTTAATAGCTTTTGCTTGGTGGGTTATTCACACAGGTGCTTTGACTGATGTGTGACAGGAGTGATGAGAAGAGGGAGTCTGTCTTATATTGATCTGCCACCTTGTGTGACAGATCATGGAAGAGTGATGGCCTATGTATGACTAGATGTTTTTCGAAATCTTGTGGCTTTGAGTGGTTCAGGTCATTTATTATATTCTGCACAAACATGGTCGAGACTCAATGTGAAGCTCATTTAATTTTTTTGTAATCTGATATTTTGAGTGAAATGGGATGTTCGGTATGGGAAAAATATACAATGTCAGTTGGTCAGATGACATTGATGACATCAGCTAAAAAGGAAAGTTGCTTCACAAGACAAGTATAATATTCAGTAATATTATTAATTTATCTGACGTCAGATGAGAACAAAATTTGAACTGAACTTTGTTGGATAATGGCACCAACATGGCAACATCAACAACTATTGAACTAAACTGAATCAACATTTAAATGAATCACGATGAATAATAGCACAATTGCTTTCTGTAGAGCTGGTTTACAGCTAAAATTTAAATCGTTTCATAATTGATGAATTTTAAAACATTAAAACTGTTATTTTTCTGTTTATTAAATTTAAGCTGCTTTGAAACCATCTTTATTTATTGTGCAAATGGGAAATTAGGACCGGCAATGTTTGGGAAACCTATATGAATAAACATAAAAAAGTAAAAAATAAAGAAATAGATAAAAATAAAATATTATTTAAAAATAAAATGAAAAATGATCATGTTTAAAAAATAATAATGTTCACAATCTGTGTAAAACATTTATTTTAGGCCCAAAACATTAAGTCTTTGTTGACTCTAAATGGTTGATTCTGTGACATTTGTGCATTATTAATATCATGCAGGTTTGTGCTCAGTAATGAAGTACATTTTTGACTTGATTTACTTGACATTTTCACTTAGTCATATATTGTTTTATTTATATATTTACTTCTTATGCAAATTCTCTTCCAGTGTAGTTCATGCAGCAGTGAAGTGTATATCCGGCTTTAGCACGCCTCTTATTTGAGTGGCCCCTTTGAAATCAGATGCTGACTGTAAATTGTTCTAATGATGTGCACCCTCCCTCAGGTGCTTCTCCAGTCTCGCTCCTCACATCCGTTCTGATGGCCCTGTTTTTCCCCCTCTCCTCCTTCTCTTCCTCTCATCTCCTCCTGTGTGCTTTTCGGTGTCAGCGGAGTGTGGGCTAACAGTGGAACAGGGCTTTTGATGTACAAAGAGCTATGTTTTCCGCTACAATAAAGATGGAGGAACCCACCCACTCCTTTACGCACAAACATCAAACACACATCAGCAGATATAGGATAAGAGAGCGGTGGGCTCGAGACTGACAGCTGCGGATCAGAAGTGGGAGGTGTCAGAAAACATGAACGCGTTCTGCTGCCAGTATCATCTGCATGGACATCTTTTCTCTCTTTATTCTTCAAGTGATGTCAGAATAGCTTTGAACTTCGTAGGAGCAATTGCAGAATTACAGATGATTGGCCGCTGGTATTAAGAAATAATGTGCATTGTCTTTCTGCTGAATGTTAGCACTTAACACAAGACTGATATGGGTCTTATTTAATTCATAAGTGGGCCAATAAATACTGAATTCATGTGATAAAGCAGTGCTTATAAAATGTTCATTCTGATTCATTCTGATCCGTGAAACTGTAGGCTTAGCAGTTTTTGTGCTTTATTTGACATGTTTTTATCAAACAGTCAGATCTGTTAAAGCAGCCTATTCTCATTAGTTTTTTTTTTTTTTAAATAGGTTTAAATATACGCTAAAATTAACAATATGGATGTATTAACAGCATCTAAAACACTACTTATTTGAAATTTAACAATTCGCTTGTTTCATGCATATGCATTAATCTTGAAACATTAATTCTGAATCGTGAATTGTTTGTTTCGGGGCAAAAATCTATTTAAAATGCTAAAAATTGAACGAATCGCAATTAGGTAAATTAAGATTCAGTATCATGTGTGAATTATTGGAGACATAGTGCAGCAAGAAACACCAAGAAAACACATGGAAATAAATAAATCTTGAAATAAATGGAATAGAGAATATTTGTATAATTATATTTTCATATAGATATTTTTGAGCTCGTAACACCATCTCTATCCTAAACCTAACTTCTTGAAAGTATAGAAAACATTATATGCAGATGATTAATATGGCAGAAATCACCCAGAACAAAATGAAACCATTAATGTTAAATAAGGTCATGACATTTAAATTAAATACAATTAAATCAACATATTAATTCCATTAATTTAATATCACATTTTTACCCATGATTCGTTTATGTCTCTAAAGTTAATAAATGTTTACATTTTAGATGCTGTCAATTTATTAGTACTGTACATGTCAGTTGCTATTATAATATATGAAAACCAGTTCCTGAACACTCCTTCTGTCTGCCATTTATTAGACAAGTAGTCCCATTCAAAACATTGATTGATGTTGCACTATGTATCGTTTACTGAAGAATCAAGCAACCAAATGGCTAATTTGTGGTTGTGAATCTGAGATTGGCTACCTATGCTGTGGCACAGAAATAGCTAGACTACAGAGAGAGAGAGAGAGAGAGAGGTGTCCTCCTTACTGTGAACCCCAGAGCTGAAAATAGCCCGTGTGATGGGGCGATGACACCGGGTCTGGACGATGAGCGTAATTGACAGAATTCTAGTGTGATTACTGCTGAAGCTGTGGCTAATGAATGCTAAGCACCACTCGTTCCACCCTCCTCTGAGTGCCCAGCGAGGCTTCCTGTCCTCCGGTCGTACAGATTGACATGTTATGCAGGGAAGCAGCTCTTCTTCTTAATTCCCAGTGTTGTGTGGTCCGCTTTTGAGATGTATCTGAGCCATCAAAACAAGACTTTATTATTCTCAATGTTGTCAAGGGGCTACAGTTTATTCTTAAAAATGTCACGCCCTTTTGAAAATACCAAGATCAAAACATTTTGTTCTCGAATTTTGAGAGACCTGGCAAAAAAGATTTTATTTACATAATTTGCTTTTGTTATATTTTATTAACTTTTACTGAATTGGATAAAATCAGCTAAATGTCATTCTGATCAAGCATCCCAAAATCAATAGATCCATACAATAAGTTTCCAAATAGTGTTGTTATTGTTAACCAAAACTAAAACTAAAAACTAGTTGTTGTTTTTTTTGTTAATTGAAATAAAGCTGAAATAAAATATAAATATAAGACAACAAAAACTAAACCAAAAAAAAATATTGTTAAATAAAATTGTTTTTATAATTTTCAATAAAACTAACTATTGAAAATTGTTTTAGTTGACTGAATGAAGCTGAAATAAAATAGAAATATACGCTAAAACAGCTTTAACTTAAAAAACATTGTTAATAAGAAATTTGTTATTATTTACTACAGTTAAAATAAAGTGTTAGATAAATGTATAAAAAATACTAAAATGTAAAAAAATAAAAAAATAATGAAAAAGCACATGATACTAAAAACTGAAAATATAATATTTAGGCTATAATAGTGTATAAATAATACTAAAATAAAACTTCCTTCCTTTCCTTTTTTTTTTCTCAGGAATTATCATGATATTATCATCAGGAATTATAATGAGATTAATAGCCTTGCTCCAAACCCATGTCATTTGTTAAGTGTCAGACTTCTGGATGGTTCTTTCAGGAAATTCGTAATAACAAATTATTGATCTATAAATTGAGCTCAAGATTAAGGTCATTGCTGTGTCCATGCAATAATGATGACAACAGAGCAATTCATAGTGCATTTTCAGGGCAGTTTCGTCTTGGTTTTTTGACAGGCTACTTCCTCCAAACAGCTGGTTCTGCTGAGACATGCTTTGACAGGTGCCTGGATCTGGACCTCACCAGTGTCAGCCCAGAGGCAATCATAACAAGGGGTTACTCAAAACCTTACACAAACAATCACTCCAGCCTGCTGATGTCCATGTCCACGGCTTGAAAACAATTCCAGTATTACTGCTGTGCTGGATAAACTGGATTACACCAAGGGTTTGTCTGCAAGAGATAATGCTGCCATGCTATTGGAAAAATGACAATGATTATGTTCTTTTCTCCATATCTCCTTCTGTTTATTGCATCTCTCTGCGCTTCGTTTGACAAAAGAGGTCAAAGGTACACTACATTTACTGTACTTGAACTAAAGCGGCACGAATGTAGAAGCGCTAGTGTTTTTGGTTTTCAAGTACAAATCAAATTCAACAATCCCCCAATCCTCACCAACAAATCCATGAGATTACATCTATGCTGACTCTTAAATTTTACATAAAATAACTGAAACCTTGAATGTATATTTATCTATTATTATATTAAGCATTTTGTCATGTCCCTGATGCACTTCACTGAGTTTGTACTTAGACAATTATTAAATAAATGTGCATAGTATCTGTGATTTTTGACAATAATGTAAGCATTTATTTGTGTTCCTTTCTTGTGAAAAATGTTTTTCTAAAAAAAAAAAAGCTAGATATTTTATAAAAAAACAGACTTTAAAGTTATGTCCCTCAGTCTGAACTCAACCCTGTCACACTAACCATTCTACGCCCATAATAATTTAGACTCATATGTGACATCATTTACCAGAAGTGACATCATTCAGATCTCTTTATTAGTGGTGCAGAAAATGGCTAGTAGTATCATACCTTTTATTCATATTTTTTAGGCGTATTATAGTCAGGGAGGGTACTGTCAAGCTTAACAACTCAACCCTGTTACATAACATTGATTGAAAATTATTATTTTTCAGTATTTTATTTTAATCCACAAGTATATACAATGTACTTTATTGCTGCCATGTATGGTCTACTCTCCTACATGAGGAGCAGTGGTCATTTTGAGTGAAAAACCACAACCCCGTCACAAATATATTTCTCATTTTTACGGGTTTGTAAACTATTGTAAAGTTATTTACTTTATTTATTAATAATGTACAGTATATATATATATATATATATATATATAATCTGTGTGTGTGTATTTCCAATATATATATTGTGTATATAAGATGGTGGATCAATGGTGTGTGTTCATACACAGTATGAATTTCCTGGTGTTTTTGATGTTAGAAACATTGCTTAATTTGTGAAATAATAAAATAAAGAATGGAAATCAACTCAATAAACGTGAGCAAACTGAACTGGTCAAACATTTTTTAAGTCAAAATGTCAACATTCTTTGAGAATGACCCGAAAGGTCTTTATTGATATAGTATTTGTTTTCGGCGGAAAGAGCTAAAAAGGAAAATTCATTGCTGTCAGGATTATCCCTCCAAACCCAGCAGCTAGAAATTTCTTGAAAAATGAACATTAGTTCTTCTGCATAAAGCATTCATTACTGAGCCCAAGCACCCTCTTTGCTCACCCCCTTATTTGTATCGTTTTCTGTCTGACAGCACACACTCGAATGCATCCTGGAGAGGATTTTTTTCTGCAATTAAAATAATGTCACTCTTCAAGTAGACACCGTCCCAGCATTAGCAGCCCTCCCTTGAACCATGAAATACCCATTTATTACAGAAACATAAATTAAATTCATCTTTCCTCACTGCTCATACTCTCTCTCTTCTTGTTTCCATGAGTACACCTAAAAAGTGCTCAGCACTGAACACTCGGTGAGCTTTACTGGTGTAGGGCTTGAGAGTCCAGCCAGGCATTTGATGGCAGTTTAATCATTATTACTGCTCCGATGTTGGGGGGCTCTCTTGGGAGCAGGGATGAAGAACTCCTTGGGAAGATTTCGACGTAATGAGGCTGACAGTCATGGCAGGGGACCTGTAACTGATTGCTTAATGCATGCAGATGAAATGTTAATGGGAAAGCTGCATGTTGAGACACAGTGGTGGAGAGCTTTGCTTAAAACTGCTAACACCCTCCCAACACATTCCCCAACACCCAATGACAGCGACAGCAAGCAATTAGGGACTTTACAGAATGTGTCAACACTTCTACAAGCCTAGATCAGACAATCCAATATGCGCTTTAATTGTTCTTTGAGAACATTTTAAAACCATGACATGAAGCACGTATAGACCAAACAGACAAATATATTTGTTTTATGGTTGTTAATTGCCTATATATATATTTTTACCATCATGGTGGAGACTTTCCATTGACTTCTGCTGATATATAATCGAATGTTTATTATAATTAACATTAACATTAATTACGTTTCCACCAACTTGGAGCATCTGAACAAAAGAATAAAAATACGGAATTTATATATTGATTTGATTTGAAATTATTTCATAATATTACCAGTATGTTATGTTTAAATGGCTGCCAGGGAAGAAAAAAAAAACATGAATCCAAATTGTGGGCCATTTACATAATGTGTCAATTAGGTACATAACCCTCGTTC
The DNA here is from genome assembly GCF_001515625.1 of Sinocyclocheilus rhinocerous. Classification (NCBI taxonomy): domain Eukaryota; kingdom Metazoa; phylum Chordata; class Actinopteri; order Cypriniformes; family Cyprinidae; genus Sinocyclocheilus; species Sinocyclocheilus rhinocerous. The sequence continues at coordinate 141,916 of NW_015652263.1, read as the reverse complement.
CCTGATGGAGGGAACGGAGACGTTATGTAGTGACGACATTAGGGGATTTACTTGGGAGCCCCATTCATCTCTGACTTTAAGAGAAAATGGCAATGAATTTTAGCTAGTGGATTTTGCATACCTGAGCCACTCCCCGTGCATACAGGTATAAATAGGCGACAGGTGCATCCACTCATCAGGTTTTACGCTGAGGAGCCGAGAACTTGTCCCTGGCAACCAGCGATGGTTCGAGATTGTGGCATGGGGACATAATGTTTCCGTTCCCTGATGGAGGGAGAGTTACATACATATCCAAGACTTTCCCTATCTGTCGGTCACTACGAGTACATGACGACATCAGGGGTCCATGGAAAGCGCCACAACCTGAACCCTGTCACAACCCTATGCCGTTGCAAATGTTGACAAGCAGCCGCATGTCAGACAAATGCTACGCAAAGGTCGGAACCCTCCCACCGCCCCAGCGCGAAATTCGCTGCCCTTGGTACCCGCAGGGACCAGAGGGGAGTATACTGCTGCTGGTGATAGACAAGCCGCTGTTCCTTTCACCACAGAAATATCTTAACAGAAGGGATTTCGACCTTCAAGAAAGATTGCTTCAAGTCTTTCCTATTTGTTATTACAGCTAGACAGTAACGACGGGGAAGCGAGCCTTCCAGAGAAGGGCGCTACGGAGGTTACATTATACCCGTAGGGAGGTGACATGTGGAGATACTGATATGGACTGACCCAGGCCTGGGGCAGTAGTACATATGGAATGGGTCTCTGAGGCAGGTCCTAACTGATTAGGGATGGAACGACTGCCAGCAGAGAGTGACAGAATGATCTGTCAAGGGAAGACATGGGTTCACCGAGGGGGGAACCTTACCGTGGAAGAATACACGTATGGGATCGCCTGAAGGGAATCAAGCCATATGGACACCTAGCCCAGTACAGGGACTGCTCCGCCCAGTCTGACTGCTGGGGGTGCTGGAGGATTCTCAATCAGGGTTAGCCGTCCGGAGAACTTACTGGAGAAGGAAAAAGGTGTTCGCATCCCCGGGTGAGGGGGAATGGCGCAGCAAGCGTGACACCAGCCAGCTCTTCCCGCCAATTACCTGTTACCCAACACACGAGAAGAAACTGGCTCAACGCGGAGACTGTAAAATCTTGCAAAGGTGTGCGGTGTCACCCAGCCCGCAGCTCTACAGATGTCTGCCAGAGAGGCGCCATGCGCCAACGCATAGGAGGAGGCAACACTCTGTGTGGAGTGAGCCCTTATCTCCAGGGGGCACGGCTCGCCTTGGGATTGGTACGCCAAGGTGATGGCATCCACTATCCAGTGGGCCAACCTCTGCTTGAAGACAGCCTTCCCTTTCTTCTGACCTCCGTAGCAGACAAAGAGCTGCTCAGAGCTTCTGAAGCTCCAGGTGCAGTCCACGTATATGGGCAACGCTCTTACAGGACACAGCGACGCCAAGACTGGATCTGCCTTCTCCGAGGGCAGTGCTTGCAGGTTCACCACCTGATTGCGAAAAGGCGTGGTGGGAACCTTGGGCACGTATCCAGGCCGGGGTCTCAGGACAACGTGAGAGTAGGTCGGCCCAAACACAAGGCACTCTTCACTTACCGAAAATGTTTGGAGGTCCCCAACCCTCTTGATGGAAGTGAGCGTGGTCAGGAGCAGTCAGGAATTTAAGCTCGACTGAGTCCAGCGTCTCAAAGGGACCCATCTGAAGTCCAGCCAGAACGACAGAGAGATACCAGGAGGGCACCAGGGGTGACCTAGGAGGATGTAACCTTCTGGCATCCCTCAGGAACCTGACGATGAGATCGTGCTTCCCCAGTGACCGGCCGTCCACTGCATTGTGATGGGCTGCAATAGCAGCCACATAAACTTTCAAGGTGGAGGTTGACAGCCTATGCTCCAACCTTTCTTGCAGGAAGGAAAGCACTACTCGAATCGTGCATCTTCGGGGGTCTTCTCGGCGAGAAGAACACCAGTTTGACGAGTGGGGGCGGGGCCGAGAGCCGTGGGAATGGAGCGAGGCCGGTGGAGTAATTGATAATGAGCGACACCTGCACCACTCACCGGTCTCGAGTTCCTAGTAAAGATTAAAGTCTTTAAATGTAACACAGTTCGTAGTAATGGGAAGAAGGAGGCAGGAACTGGTGAACATTTAAAGACTTTAATAAAATAAACAAACACGAAATGAAAGTAAAGAGGCAGCCCCTCGCGGACAAGGGGCACACAAAACACAAAATAAAGTCCAGGCCTGGTCCTCTCTCGTCTTTCACTGTCGTAGCTCCTCCTTTTATCCTTCCGGAGCTCCTCCATGGGACTCAAGACCGGTGAGTGGTGCAGGTGTCGCTCATTATCAATTACTCCTCCTGCCTCGCTCCGTTCCCACGGCTCTTGGCCCCGCCCCCACTCGTCACAAGCAGTTTGCGAACAGACTCCACTTCAGTGCATAAGCTTGTCTCGTAGAGGGAGCTCTAGCCTGAGTGATGGTGTCCACCGCTGCCTGTGGCAGATCACTTAAGTCATATGCCGTATGTGGATGCCATATGCCCCAGGAGCCTCTGAAATTGTTTCAGCAGAACCACCGTCCTGCCTCTGAAGGAACTCAGGCAGTCCAGTACTGACTGAGCGTGCTCGTTGGTGAGACAGGACAGGAGCATCACGGACTACCACTGAAGTCTCGAGAACACCGCTGAATTTGGGAGGTTGCCTGGTGCACTGAATCGCATAGCCGAGTCGAATTGTGTGAATGAGCCAGCGAGACGGGCTGAGCAGCGCAAGCCACACCCCCAGACACCGTATAAGTGGCACCAAAGGAACAATCCACGTACCCGCGGTGGTGCAGCGGAAGGGAGTAGAGCTGGATGGCACAGAAGGCATCGCATTCTGACTCATCCCCGTAGAACTCCTTAAGTCCCCGTGGGGGCTGGCCAGAGATGCGTTGAGAGGCATCGCGTCTCCCAACCGCAGTCTCTTGGCCGCTGGCAAGAGGGGGCTTCGTGGGCGAGAGTGAGGAGGCAGTGCATCGCAAACTGTCAGCCCTCGAGCCTGAGAACCCGGAGGAAAAGGAAATTGCTCTTTCTTTCACAATGTGGTTACCGCCGGCCCTTGAGCTAGCGGTGGAACAGAAACAAAATGAAACAAAAGATTTTCCACCTGGCCCTCCTCTGGGGGAAGGAGCTGCACTGTCCTCGGCATCTCCTGAGAAAGAGCAGCTTCCCACATCTCTAGGTTGCCATGTCAGGGCCGCTTTGTCACCTTCCTGGACAATTTTGGGGCCAGCTGGGACACGGGGGTACCGCTCTCCTGCGAGAGGCTCGACGCACTGGCCTAGATGTTGCTTCAGCACGGAGCGGAGCAGCTATGGAGGATGCAGGAGGGTGGCCACGGCGACGAGCAGAATGAGACCTAGCCCGCGGGGCAGCGGTGGTTGGTGGTTCATCACGCCGTGGCAAGATGTGCTGGATGGCCTCTGTCTGCTTCTGCACTGCCGAGAACTGCTGGGCAAAGCCCTCAACAGCGTTGTCGAACAGCCCAGCCTGGGAGATGGGAGCATTGAGAAAGCGTGCTTTGTCGACGTCTTTCATCTCTGACAGGTTGAGCCACAGATGGCGCTCTTGGACCACCAGAGTGGACATCGCCTTCCCGAGGGACCACGCCGTGACTTTCGTCGCCCGGTGGGTGAAGTCAGTTGCAGAGCGTAGCTCCTGCATCAACCTCGGGTCGGTGCTACCCTTGTGCATTGTTTTAGTGCCTTGGCTTGGTGAACTTGCAGGATCGCCATGGCATGCAGGGCATATGTGGCCTGTCCCGCAGCACTGTAAGCTTTGGCTGCGAGAGCGGCCATCAACTTACAGGCTTTGGACAGGAGACGAAGATGATTCCTCCAAGTGGCGGCGTTTTGTGGGCACAGGTGCACCGCAACCGCTCTCTCCACCTGGGGGATGTCGACGTACCCCCTGGCCGCCCCGCCATCGAGGGTAGTGAGGATGAAGGAGGGAGACGAGCGGCTTCTGGCCATAAAAGGGGCCATCCACGACTTTGTCAGCTTCTCATACACCTCCGGGAAGAGAGGCACTGTAGCAGATCGCGGTTGTGAGCCGCGTCCCGCCCCGAGAAACCAATCAACCAGCCGCGAGGGCTCGGGAGTGGGTGGTCTATTGACCTCCAGCCCAATGCTCGCGGCTGCCCAGGCAAGCATGGCCGTCAACTCTGGGTCCGATTCGGCGGCGGCCACAGCACCCGAGGGTTCATCCTCAGAGGACGATAGCCCATCCCCCGATGCTGCGATCGACATATGATCTTCTGGTGGCGCACCGAATGAAATGCTGGCAGCCTCACGAGACAGACCAGCGAAATCACTCGGGAATCGAACGGGACGATCGCTGCTTGAGGAGTAAGAGGTCCGTGGGGCCTGGCCCGGTGGAGAAGCTCTTACTGTGATCCTCAGATCTCCCAGAGTGCCAGCCGGCGGTCCTCTGGTCGAGCCAGAGAGACTGGGACGGGTAGCGGCAGAGGGTGCCCCTCTTTTCAGAAAAGAGAGGCGAGATCGCAGCGATGTCATGCTCATATGCCCACAGTAGACACATGAGTCATCCACGAACGCAGCTTCAGCGTTTTGGATGCCCACACACTGAAGACAACGATCGTGTCCATCCTCAGAAGACAGGTAATGACCACAACCAAGAGAACACGGACGGAACAGCATCTTTAAAAAGACGTGAGCCGTACGTGATTTGCTCTTTTAGGAAAACTGCTCTTTCAGTTGAAGTGCCCAGGGGAATCGCTGGTAGACAGGGGCAACGCTGTTCGCACCGTAATGGCAACCAGAACAGCTTCCAGACAGATGACGGAATGGCTTTGTGGAGATCAAGCACGTTCATCCACTTGGCTCCGAAGCAAAAATCTGATGAGTGGATGCACCTGTCGCCTATTTATACCCGTATGCACGGGGAGTGGCTCAGGTATGCAAAATCCACTAGCCAAAATTAATTGGCGTTTTCTCTTAAAGTCAGAGATGATTGGGGCTCCCAAGTAAATGCCCTAATGTCGTCACGACATAACACGTAGTGGCCGACAGATAGGGAACACCTTTTTTGTGTGGAATGCATTATAATAATAGATCAAAACTGGGAATTCTGAGGGGAAAGGTATGAACTGTGAGATAAAACGTCACAATTACCTTTTTATTTATTTATTTTTTCAGAAAAAAAACTAATTGTAAGATGTAAACTAATAAAAAAAAAATAATGTGAGATGTAAACTAAGAACTCCAAGAAAAAAAGTAAAAATTGTGAGACATAAACTCAGAATTCTGAGGAAAAAGTCAGAATTGTGAGATATAAACTCAGAATTCCAAGAAAAAAGTTACAATTGTGAGATGTAAACAGATTTCTGAGGGGGAAAAAATTAATTTTGAGATATAAACTCAAAATTCTGAGGAAAAGAGTCAGAATTGCAAGATATAAACTAGAACTTAAAATAGTAAGATGTGAACTGAGATTTCTGAGGAAAACAAAAATGTAAAAATTTTGAAATAAAAACTCATTGCAAGAAAAAAAGTTATAATTGTGAGATGTAAACTGAGATTTCTAAAGTAAAAAAGTCAGAATTTTGAGAAATAAACTCTCAATTATCAAAAAAAAAATGAAAGAAACAAAAAAAAAGCTACAAAATTTGTGATGAGAAAAAAAAGTTAAAATTGTGAGATGTAAATTTACAATTACAAGCTTATAACTTGCCGGTACAAGATATAATGGAAGCCCTGAATTGCGACGTGAAAAAAAAAAATCAACGTGGGGGAAAAAAAATATAGTGAATTCACAATTGTGAGAAAAAAAGTAAGAACTGTAAGATATAAACTTGCAATTGTAAAAAAAAAATAAAAATAAAAAATCAGAATTGTAAGATAAAAAAAGAAAAAGTCAGAATTGTGAGAGAACAAAAAATCGTATATAATATTAATAAACACCAGTCCACTATATAGCATGACTGACCGGAAATGTGTATTTCAGAGCTCTCTGTAATAGTTATAAATTATTATATAACCTAATGCTACTTTCTGTTTCCTGCTCCTAAACCTTACACTCAGATTTTTGCATTTTTCGATTTTCATTAAGAAATGTTTTTTTTTTTTTCCAAATAAGGAGGCTTTTAAAAGAAGCTTTTATCAGATTCAGCTTACTACTGGGGGCAAAATTTCCTCAAAGAATAGCTAGTGCAAGTAAACCCACACACACATCGACACGACCCTTGAGTGCCAGAAGCAAAAAGCAGCTTTGAATAATAGATAAAATTATAGATAAAAGGTGTGACATTTCCCGTGCCATTCTTCTCCAGTGTTAATAAAAGGCTCTAATAAGAAGGTGACCTTTTTGGAATAGATTTGTAAATGTCACAAACCAAGACCCTCTGTATGAAATTGGCACCTTAACAGAGGCACTGAGAGGAATGGAATGGGCTTCTTTTGCCTCATAACAAAAGATGTTCACATGTGCTTCATTTACTGATATTCTTATCAACGTTCACTTGAATCTGCAACCAAACATGATTAAAACACATCTTTTTAGGTCTTTAAAATCAATATTGCTGATTTTACAGAAGTTCAGGTGTGAAGGTTCAGGTGCAGAGAAATGTTGAAATTTCAGGAAGAACACACTGTCTTTTTTCTATACCAGTAAGTCCTACTTCAGTGATGAATATTTCAGTTGTGTTTTTATGGCCTTCATTGGTTATGAACAATTTTATGACTCATATTTCAGCTGGATATGTATGACTTGAGAGGCCAAAGAGGCTTCTAGTGGAGAGGCTGTGATCTAGGGTGAAGTTTCAGACTCCACTCCTCCTTCAAGTTTTCATCATAGAATAATAATGCAGTATTTTCTTTGACCTTCCTTAAAGGTGAACAGTGTAATTTCTGCACCACTATTAGGCTTCATGCCCATTCTAACTGAATAGGATTTTTGAGCCAAGTGGATTATCTATAAATATACTTAAAAAAAAAAAAAGTGAATCAATCTTTGAAAATGAAGTTGCATAATTATTGAATTGGTCAAAGAAAAGTTCGGAAACTGTTTTAAATACTGTGGAAAAAATAATCCAATCTCATGGCAAACTTATATATTAGATATATATTGATATATACTATGTATTATGTAACTTTTATTAATCTTGTATAATCAAATTTACTGAAAAAGTGATCAGTTAAATATGTATAAAGGGACATAATAAGCAAGGCTTCAGCCTACACATTTTTCGGTAATTATGTGAAAAGTTGTCTGTGAGGACCGAAATACATTTTTTTTTGATGATGATATTATATATTAAACTAGATATTAAACTTAGGTATATATTCATATATATTATACTTTTTTCAACACTATATTTTAATATTATTATATATTATATTATTATGTGTATATATACAGCTGTATATATATATGTAGCCAGCGGGCTCTGAGCTTGTTTCTGAGTATCAGATGAGGAGGATGTTTAGAACCTGTTGTCTGGACTGCCATGAACTCGCTCTCCTTTGATTACTGCAAACAACATGAGCCTGGAGACTGTTTGTGTGAACATGGTTGGAATGGGACAGTTTCTGCTCTCCAATTTCTGTCTCTTCCTATAAAGTCTCCAAAACATCAAGGTCTTTGTTCTATGTTTGTAATCACCTTCCATTTCATTTATCACATAGGAAGGTGACCTAATAAAGGAAAAATAATTAAAAAGTATAGTGTTATAAAAGTTATAATAGATATTTTGAATAAATGCTGTTCTTTTGTACCTTCTAGTCTTTAAAGAATCCTCAGTATTTCACAAAAAAATATTAGGCAGCACTAACATTGATAATAATACACTGAATCATTCTCTCAACCAATTCATTCAAAAACACTAAATCACTCAATAACAAAACATCATCACTATGTGCTGCAATGGTTTGCTGTGGCTTTAGAACTATTTTTGTTGGCAGAGCAAAGACAACTGGTCACATTGTGTCTAAAATGTAAATTACTCAATATTTTATCATTTTATGTATTTGGCATACAGCATATATTAATTTATTAGCCTACAAAAAACGTTGGATGTCACATTACAATATGAACAATCTGATAGAAATGACGCTTCCTTTCAATGCTAACCTCACTGAAATCTTTAAGTTCACTATAATGAATCAGTAATGAAGCAGTTCATTGAAGGGTTCTTCAAACTGATTCAAACTGGTAACTCGTCTTTTTGAACTATTTATTGAAATGTGTCATATATATGTGATTCACTAAAACGACATGGTTCATGTGAATCGGTCTACACTTGCGTTGGATTTTGTTGTGGTTGCATGCACTCTGTGAGGTTAGCTCCATAGAAAAACATTTCCTTGTATTATTTTGCAGTACACTGTATTTTTAGTGCATCACAGTAAATAAGAACTCACATTCACTCCTCAGGTCAAATCTGATTTATTTTGCCATGGTGCTGCCGCAGAATATTCATCGCTGCTGCAGAAGCGTTTTAGGAAACACTGCATTGTACTTCTGAACCTCATTTTCTTAATATGAAAACAACCTATTCTCACCCCTCAGTTTAACCAGTTCCAAGACCCTAAACATTTAGAGAATATTAACATAATAAAAGTGGGTTGTAAAATCAAATGTGGCTTTTTTGCAATCTACAATTGATCTTTTTTGTACTCTATATACTGTAGGCTCATCATCTGCATGCATAAATATGATTTCTCACATAAATACTCTACCTAGGTTCAGAACAATTTCAAGACACAAACTACTCGTAAGTAAATATGACAATCACCAACTGGTTGATGTTTATTTCCTCTCTTCGTTTCAGTCGAGGAGTCTGAGGTCTGTTGATGAGCATATGTGATTACATGAGGCTGGAGATGGAAGATGAAGTGTGAAAATGGAGCGACCTGTGGGAGTCTCACACAGCCTGCAAAAAATCGATATTTCCTTGAGATCCTCTTTCTCTCAGCATCTGTGAGGTATAGATTCCCATCTCTGCTATGCGTGGACTCTATGTGTGCCTAGTGCTGATGAAATATCTGTGATATTTACCATTGTTTGATCATATATGTGAGGAGGACTGAACTACAGAGCTAAACGAACAACTCAAACCAGCTTCAGCATGACTAGCTGAGCCTAAAGGCTGATGTCCAGTCAGTAATGAGTAGTTTCATTGAGGTTAGTCTGAAGATGGATTTACGATCGCCAGCCGGATGTGTTTTAAACAAAACAGGAGCAAATCTTACACCAATACAATCTCACAACATCTTATTCTCCCATCAGTCCCTCAGCCTATGCACCAGTAGGTATATGTACGAGCCTATTAGTCCAGCCAGGTGTCACAAAAATGACACAGAGAGCATTGCTCAGTCATGGGGTGTTGAGTGTGACTCATTACGCCAATGCTCGGTGCCTCCACAGGCTTTGCCGATAAGGATTGCCCCCCCCCTGCGTGTCCATGCCTGGATGGAGTAATTGGACTGGTGAGGTAAAATGGCCACACAGACTCCAGGAACAGAGAATTAACTGCATATTGACAGCGTTAAACTTGGCAGCTTACCAGGGCTGAATGTTGACTTTTTTAACTGCTGTTTTGCCAGAGTGAGAAACTAACCGAAAGACAAACCTTTATAAATTACGGAGCTGTAAACTCAGACAATACTAAGTACCATATTTTTGTAGTCCGACGAGGTTAGAGAGTTCTTTCATCGCAAAATCTATCTCGCTCCATTATTTTCTTGGGATATATATGAAGATGTTGGCCAGTGAGTGACGGAGCTGTGTAAAAAGCTGATATGACTTAAAATAAAAGACGACCTTACATATAATGAATGCTTTATGCATTTCTTTTAAACTGCTGCCAGGCAAAGCAAGAATGAAAGGAACGCAGAGACTGCCAGCATTATCCTTGTTAGTGTCTGTTCTCTATATACTGTAGGCTCATCATCTGCATGCATAAATATGATTTCTCACATAAATACTCTACCTAGGTTCAGAACAATTTCAAGACACAAACTACTCGTAAGTAAATATGACAATCACCAACTGGTTGATGTTTATTTCCTCTCTTCGTTTCAGTCGAGGAGTCTGAGGTCTGTTGATGAGCATATGTGATTACATGAGGCTGGAGATGGAAGATGAAGTTTGAAAATGGAGCGACCTGTGGGAGTCTCAGCCTGCAAAAAATCGATATTGCTTTCCTTGAGATCCTCTTTCTCTCAGCATCTGTGAGGTATAGATTCCCACCTCTGCTATGCGTGGACTCTATGTGTGCCTAGTGCTGATGAAATATCTGTGATATTTACCATTGTTTGATCATATATGTGAGGAGGACTGAACTACAGAGCTAAACGAACAACTCAAACCAACTTCAGCATGACTAGCTGAGCCTAAAGGCTGATGTCCAGTCAGTAATGAGTAGTTTCATTGAGGTTAGTCTGAAGATGGATTATACTTCCCTACTATATAGTAGGCAAAAAGCAGTAGGCGAGCGAATAAGTATGTTTGAATCTTCAGTATTCATAAAAGAGTAGGCGAGAATTAGTAGGCGAGTGCACTAATTCTCGCGAGATTCGGACGTATGTGTAAGTATACTTAATTTGCGTTCTAAGATGCCTACTTGCCTACTATATAGTAGGAAAAAAGAGTTTGTGAAGAAATTTGATTCATTCAGGAACTAAACAATTGACAGTTTTTATGAATGAGTCACTGAATCATTCTCTCAACCAATTCCTTCAAAAACCCTCAATTCTCAGCCTGCAAAAAATCGATATTGCTTTCCTTGAGATCCTCTTTCTCTCAGCATCTGTGAGGTATAGATTCCCATCTCTGCTATGCGTGGACTCTATGTGTGCCTAGTGCTGATGAAATATCTGTGATATTTACCATTGTTTGATCATATATGTGAGGAGGACTGAACTACAGAGCTAAACGAACAACTCAAACCAACTTCAGCATGACTAGCTGAGCCTAAAGGCTGATGTCCAGTCAGTAATGAGTAGTTTCATTGAGGTTAGTCTGAAGATGGATTTACGATCGCCAGCCGGATGTGTTTTAAACAAAACAGGAACAAATCTTACACCAATACAATCTCACAACATCTTATTCTCCCATCAGTCCCTCAGCCTATGCACCAGTAGGTATATGTACGAGCCTATTAGTCCAGCCAGGTGTCACAAAAATGACACAGAGAGCATTGCTCAGTCATGGGGTGTTGAGTGTGACTCATTACGCCACTGCTCGGTGCCTCCACAGGCTCTGCCGATAAGGACCGTCCCCCCTGCATGTCCATGCCTGGATGGAGTAATTGGACTGGTGAGGTAAAATGGCCACACAGACTCCAGGAACAGAGAATTAACTGCATATTGACAGCGTTAAACTTGGCAGCCTCCCAGGGCTGAATGTTCATTTTTGAACTGCCGTTTTGCCAGAGTGAGAAACTAACAGAAAGACAAACCTTTATAAATAACGGAGCAGTAAACTCAGACAATAATACGAGCTGTATTTTTGTCATCTGACAAGGTTAGAGAGTCATTCTTTCATCGCAAAATCTATCCGCTCCATTATTTTTTGGAGTTTGTATAAAGATGCTGGCCAGTGAGAGACGGAGCTGTGTAAAAGGCTGATACGACTTAAAATAAAACAAGACCTTAAATATAAAGAATGCTTTTATGCGTTTATTTTAAACTGCTGCCAGCAAAGCAAGAATGAAAGGAACGCAGAGACTGCCAGCATTATCCTTGTTAGTGTCTGCAGATAGAATGTTTTACGAGACAAAGGATCCATACTCTGCTGGAGAAATTTATGACTTTCTTTGAAAAGAGGGTCTCGGTGTTGTTATGGAAACCTCCTCTAAATAGATGCTAATAAGCTCAAGCCAAAGCAAAAGAAGCAGTTTTGAATGTGGAAATAAAACTTGAGCCTGTCTTTAATGCACTGCGTTTGTAACAGGATGTTCAGGACATGATTACTGCTGCTTGGTAAGGCAACAATCACAAGTACTGTTCGTTTTCATTTTGGCTCACATCTCGTCCTGAACATGAACATGAATTATACCATGAATCTTGTGGCCTGTTGATAAGAGATACTGTATTAGTCTTCTAATTGATCAGACATGCTGGGAAATAGAAACAGATGACAAAATGTCTCATAGACCTGCTTGCTTATCAGAATATCACAGACACTTTTTTTTTGTGGCAACCAAATAAAAACCACCAGAACATCCAAGCAACAAAACAGTGACACTAAAAACTACTCAGCACAGCTTAGCAACTGCATAGCAATGCCTTGGCAAACACCCAAAACAGCAACCAGCAATGCATAGGGTCTGTAAAAATACATTTGCAGTGATAAAAAGTGTTCGATTTTATTCACAGTGAAGGGGCGAGTTCTGTGATCCTACGAACTACAAAATGCATCTCTCACATGGTCAG
>NW_015652263.1:120875-128690 GCF_001515625.1 Sinocyclocheilus rhinocerous | reverse complement strand
CACACACACAGCAGTGAACACACACACACCGTGAACACACACCCGGAGCAGTGGGCAGCCATTTACGCCTAACAATAACCTAACAATAATACAGATACTACAATAATAATACTATGAATTCTACTACTAATAACAATATAAAACGCACTAAGGATTAATGAGCTGCTGGGTTCATGAATATTAAGCACGTTTTCTGCTTTCGCTGGAACTGATTTGCTGAAATCAAAATAGGGACGAGGTGAGTGCCAGCCAATGATTGCCATTTGCACATTAGTTCCGGCAGTATCTTATGGATAAATAGATAATAAAATAAAATCTAAGAATTTATTAGACAATGGTTAATATTAGACATCATTTAGTCACCCAGAGTGAAGATTTAGTCGCATATGCGTGTGATTTACTCACATTGTAGAGGGCTGCATTTAATAATACATTTAATAATATGAAGAAAATGATAACAGCAAAAAGTGCTATTGCTAAAATGGTTTTCATTTTATCTCTAAAAATGATGAACATCATTTAAAAAAAATGGAAATAACTGGAAAAAAGTTAACATGTTTGCTCAAACAAGCCCTAATTCATGTAAATGTAGCCTATATAATAAATATTTTAATATTATAGAAATGTAATGGCCTATTTCTAAAGTTTACATGATTTTATTCTCTTTTTTCGTCTTAACGGCTCCTACTTGCTGCAGTAGAAATGTGATGTAATATTGTAAACAATTTTCACCATTTCAGTAAATTTCCATATTTAAAATGCATGCCCTCAAAGTGCAACACTTACTGTATGGTGCTTGGCAGTGGACAAAATGGACTTACAAAACAACATTTGAATTGATTCCTTTTTGTAAACTGAGAGATGTGGATTCAGGCAGCAATTAAATGCTTTTCAATGTTTTTCACAGACTAGCCCTGGATTTGGGCAGCAGTAAAATCACAGACTAGCCCCTGTAAATGTTGAACTTACCTTACATCCCCAGAGGAAAAAAAATTAACTTAAATGATTTTAGCAAATGGCTGCAATATAACAAAGAGTGAAAAATTTAAGGGGGTCTGAATACTTTCCGTACCCACTGTATATAATAAATATTTTAATATTATAGAAATGTAATGGCCTATTTCTAAAGTTTACATGATTTTATTCTCTTTTTTCGTCTTAACGGCTCCTACTTGCTGCAGTAGAAATGTGATGTAATATTGTAAACAATTTTCACCATTTCAGTAAATTTCCATATTTAAAATGCATGCCCTCAAAGTGCAACACTTACTGTATGGTGCTTGGCAGTGGACAAAATGGACTTACAAAACAACATTTGAATTGATTCCTTTTTGTAAACTGAGAGATGTGGATTCAGGCAGCAATTAAATGCTTTTCAATGTTTTTCACAGACTAGCCCTGGATTTGGGCAGCAGTAAAATCACAGACTAGCCCCTGTAAATGTTGAACTTACCTTACATCCCCATAAGAATGTATTACAATTAATGTCCAAATAAGCCTTTGGATATTATTTTGAAGTAAAAAAAAAACTGTTAGATACAATGTGACTGAAGTGGAATCTGTTGACCCTCAAAGATGGTGAATAGTGGAGCAGTGAACGCTAGTGATAATGGCAGAGTCCCAGCCCGGTCTTGACTATGGGAAAATGGGTCTTATGCATATGCATGAGACTGGACCTCAGGTGAGGAGAGCTGTGACCCAGTTGCAGACATCATCAGTAATGATGAAGTTCACATATGCAGAACTCACCTGAGAACCAAGTACCTCTGCGCTCAGAATGTGCATTTATAGTTTTTTATTGCAGTTATTGTGAAAAGATGTCTATTTGACCCGTCCGTAGCATTGTTGGTTCCCCCTATATTATCCGTGTACTTGAACTTTTGCACACAGACGTGTTGTTAAGAGAATAATTTCCTGTAATCAGTGTGGGAAATGACATTCCAGCCAAAGGCTGTAGATGTTTGTTGGTTATGGCTGCTGTTTATATTTTGGTTTGAAATAGACACTATTTTTCTCATAACGTTGAAGCACATCATCCGTGGGTCTGCTGGCCCTGGGCTCTCAGGTATTAGAGGACAAATATCCAACACGCTGCTCAGTGCAGAATTTCATGTCTCTCCTGTTTTCCTAGTATTGCAGAATACCTGTAACCTTTAACAGCTCCTGAGACTTAATGTCAACTCTATATGGTATGAACAACCCAGATTCCACTCCTGATAACAGCCCAGACAAAGGAAGAAAGGAAAATATACCAGTGATGTCTTACAAATTCAGATTGCATCTTCAGCAAAAAGACATGCATGGCTTAGCAAAACAAATTAGTTCAATTGCACCTCCTAAAATGGTGCTTTTCTGAAGATTATGCTGAAAAACCCTGTTGCCATGAGACCTATGGTTATTCATGCAGTCTACGGATTCAAGTTAATTACACACTAATCGGATGAAATTAATTGAACTTACTATGCTATCTGAACAAATGAATTGTAATTCTTTTCCTCTTTTGTTTTGTCAGAATAACTTGGGCGCGTACATTTAGACCTCTCAGCATTTTCAAGTAAAAACACCTTACAGGGGCATTGAAGATCAGCATAAAATTAATTATCCAAATCATGGACCATATGTTCATTAAACTGTGTTGATTTAAAGAGTATAAATACTGCATTTGTCTTTGTTTAATTGTGTGAATGAAAATGCATGTTTAATTTGATTATAAGCGTATGCACAAAGCAAATGATATATATTTAAAATATATTTATATTTACATTCATATTTAAATAATAATTGTAATTATTAATCAATTTAAATTATTATTGTGATATTTACAATATTTACATAATAAAAATGCATATAAAATATTTATAACTTTTTATATATATATATATATATATATTACTAATTTATTAACTAATAAGCACAATCTATAAGCACAACTTAACACCTTTTCGTAATGTTAAACTTAGTGTTAAAGTGTTAAACTTAAAAAATATATCTATAAATTAGCAAATAAGTGTTTTATATACCATAAAAGTTGGAATTCAAAAGCTATGCATGGCATGTATGTGTGCAAAATGCAAATAAAATAAAATGAATTCATAAATAAAGTAAATAAGGTTAATTAGACAAATGCTATGCAAATTGGAAACATTCTCTCATTGCTTCTTAATGAGCAATATAATTGAGCGGCACCTTGACCATTAGGATTGTCATCAGTTAACAGCTTTAATCACAATGAAAGCATAAAACGAGGAAATAACTGCAAAGCAACTTGTTTTATTGTGTGTGTCTGTAGTTATGGACATACACAGGTGTGTGCATGTATTTTTGTGAGTACAATTGTGTGTTCATCATCTGTCAGTTCCCCAACACCACATGTGGAAGAGGGTGAATCGCAGATGTAGCAGACCAGTGGTCAGAATCACGGCCTGCATCTGCAGTCCAAGACTGATTGATGCATCTCTCATTGCATTTTGCCCCAACAATAACTGAGCGTCTGTGTCAGGGCCTGCTTGCTTAAGCTTCTTTAGCCTTAAAACCAAGCGTCCAGAAGCACACCTACACAGACTGAAAGCGCTCAGATGGTGGCAGGCGCTTTTGTGCTCACTGTATCGACAAGCATTTTCTGAGCAATCCATCAACGGAAAAGAAAGAAACCTGCTCTCACAACTGCTCTCCTCACTTACATCATGAAGTGATATAATCTCAAAGTAATGCATTATGTCTTTTCCAGCTGCACTCCAAATTACAAGGTTTATTTTGCAGGCTGTCAGTTCATTGCATCATTCAGTTTTATTGCTGTTCGAGGTTAAAAGGGAAGTTAAAGATTAATTCACCAGAAATGACATTTCTGTCATCATTTGCCAACTCTCGTATCATCCAATATAGCAAAAAAAAAAAAATTTTTTTCTAGCCAAAACATATTTTAAATATATGTGACTTTCTTTGTTCTGTGGAACACAAAAACAGAAATAAAAAATAAATAAGTATAAAAAAACAATGGTGCTTGTTCTTTTCCATGCAATTACAATGAAAGAAGACAAAAGGACACAAAAGCACCAGAAGAAAATCCTAAAAACTATTTCATAACTCATGTGCTATATATTCCAACCAAGTGAAACAGATCATTACAACTATTCCTTTGAAAGTATTTTTATGTCATGTTTTTCAACTTTTAGTTTATTATTTAACCCCATTCTTATTGTTCACATGGTGAAATGTCTCTTTAATTGTCTTTAACTGCAGTTAGGATTGGTTACCATCTGCTGAGCTTTGATGTTTGTGACTCTTGAGCGCTTCAGATGTCAGTGTTCAGAATTCAATGAAGAACCCAAGAGACAATGATGCAACGCAGAGGACAACTAAGAGGCAAGGATGTCTGCTTGATGTTTTCTCATCCAAGACTGATTGATGCATCTCTCATTGCATTTTGCCCCAACAATAACTGAGCGTCTGTGTCAGGGCCTGCTTGCTTAAGCTTCTTTAGCCTTAAAACCAAGCGTCCAGAAGCACACCTACACAGACTGAAAGCGCTCAGATGGTGGCAGGCGCTTTTGTGCTCACTGTATCGACAAGCATTTTCTGAGCAATCCATCAACGGAAAAGAAAGAAACCTGCTCTCACAACTGCTCTCCTCACTTACATCATGAAGTGATATAATCTCAAAGTAATGCATTATGTCTTTTCCAGCTGCACTCCAAATTACAAGGTTTATTTTGCAGGCTGTCAGTTCATTGCATCATTCAGTTTTATTGCTGTTCGAGGTTAAAAGGGAAGTTAAAGATTAATTCACCAGAAATGACATTTCTGTCATCATTTGCCAACTCTCGTGTCATCCAATATAGCAAAAAAATAAAATAATTTTCTAGCCAAAACATATTTTAAATATACTGTATGTTGGAAACAGTGAAGCTTAATGACATATATTTGTTTCAACCTTCATAAATCAAAATATATTTCAGAATGTATTTCAAGGGCAAGAAAACAGATTTCCAGTCTTACAGTAGCCTACAGTTAAGACACATGCAAATGTGGATTGAATGGGCTACTCAAACTAAATTTACAACAATTTATTTATAACGATTTAATGATACATTTTTTTTTTATATATTGTAATTTTTTGGATCATTGTAACGTATGTTCCTTGCTGATTTTTGTTAAAAATGTGTTATATATTCACGTGTGTTATAGACAACAAAAAAGGTTTTTCTTCAAATGTGACATATGTGAATGTTTTATCTTAGATTGAAATATGTGTAGGGCAAATATACATTTTGAATGTTTTTTAATAAATACATACATACATACATACATATATAGGTAGAAAATATATTTGCATAAAATGTGTAATGTAATTAATATTAATATATTTAAATATACAAAAATGGCAAAATATTTTAGCAGATAAATATAGCAGTATGGTAAATAGATAAGTATAGTACATATTTTTCATGTACTATGCTTATTTACTTATCTACTTTCATCTCACATAATTGTACATATTTTAGAAAAAATTACTTTTTGTTCAATTTGTATATTTAAAATGAAATAATATAATATACATTTAGTAGTATATTAACCCCATTCTTATTGTTCACATGGTGAAATGTCTCTTTAATTGTCTTTAACTGCAGTTAGGATTGGTTACCATCTGCTGAGCTTTGATGTTTGTGACTCTTGAGCGCTTCAGATGTCAGTGTTCAGAATTCAATGAAGAACCCAAGAGACAATGATGCAACGCAGAGGACAACTAAGAGGCAAGGATGTCTGCTTGATGTTTTCTCACTCTTTTGATTGCGAGTGTGTGTGCAGTCATTTTAGCGCAGATGCAGTACTCATTTCTAAGCCAAAGCAAGTGTGTGTTTGACTTGGTAATCATCAAGCATTGCACCAGGGGAGTGTGTGTGCACAGATGACATGGCCTAGATTTCCTCCAAAACATCCCGGGGCAACCAGATGAGCAAATGAACCACGTGGCATCACAAACAGCTGACCCACAACTCCAGCACGTCCTTCACATGTGGCACAAGCATCTCCATCCCTCTCTGCTGACCAAGATCTGACAGCTGTTGTTTTCTTAGCATTTTGGGATTGCTGACTGCTTGGCCCTTCTTTTGTTCACACATCAGTCACTGCATTTTTCAGACGTCTGGATCACATTGTGCTGGTGTGCAAGTTGTCAGTCTGATTTTGACTCAGTGAATGTGCAATATGCATAAGAATATAGATGCACAATGAGCAGTGGAATAAAAAAGTTACCAGCTTCCTAATTTTCTTCAAGCATCTCCCAAACTTTTAATAAAAGACAAACCGAAGACAATCTTTCTGTTCACAATTCCATAAATGGATTTCTGCCTTGGTGCTAAAAGTGAAATACGAATCGTATAAAATGCATTTTCTATTGTCATCCATTGCATCTTATAAAACAACAGCAGAAAATGGCCATAGGTTGCATTCCTAGGGAACATACTGTATATACTGGCAAAAAAGTATAGTTTGAATCACTAGCAGAAATACAGGTAGGTGGGACTTTTTAAAGGATGCATTTTACTTCTTTTTTTTTTACATCCCAATAAAGCGGTTTTTCATAACTATATATATGCAAATCAAACCAGAATTCCATTGTCTTATATTGTCCATATATCATATTCTATTACCCATATTCTCTTTTACTGATCAATTTAAACAGACCAGCTAGCACTTTTACAATTTATAAACAAGTAGAAAAATATGTCATATTTATTTATTAATTACATTTTTTTTTTTATCATTTATTACCATTTTTACCATTATTTTATACAGTTCCATTCAAAATTTTGGGATCAGTAAGATTTTAAAAGTTTTTTTAAAGAAGTTGCATTTATTTGCTCAAAATACAGAGAAAAAACCCCCAGTAATTTTGTGAAATATTATTGCAATTTAAAATAACAGTTTTCTATTGTAATATACTTTAAAACATAATTTAGCAGCAAAGATGAATTTTCAGAATCATTACTCCAGTCTTCAGTGTCACATGATCCTTCAGAAATCATTCTAATATGTTGATTTATAATCAATGTTGTGCTTCTTAATATTTTTTGGACCTGTTATGCTTTTTCAGGATTCTTTGATAAAAAAAAAAGTTAAAAAAAAGAACAGTGTTAGAAATTTTGTTTTACAATATACACTACACTGTAAAAAATGCTGGGTTGTTTCAACCCGACTTTGGGTCAAATTTGGACTAACCCAACTTTTGGGTTAAAAATTTAAAGGTGCAATAGGTGATTGTCTTCAGAAACATTTTTTGTTATGCTGGTTGAAAGTCTCTTCACATCCCGATAGCAATCATTAAGTTAAGTGGTCTAAATGTATTTATCTGTATTTATATATTCTGTGGAAGGCGTAGGACCAAGACTTGTTCCTCCAATCAAAACGCTCAGCCTACCTGCCTGTCAACGTATGTATTAGCATACCTCTGCGCACCCAGTTCGCGCAGACAGGATACGTCATCAGCGTGTTCACGCACGCTGTGCAGACAGAGAGAGAATGACAGACAAACATCAACAACCTGATCTTCCTTCCTGGTATTGTAGTACTTTTAAAGTTTTCTCACCAGTGAATGACACATGATGTAGCCCAGTGTTTCCCAATTCCATTCCTCGCGCCCACCTGCATATTTTGCATGTCTCGCTTAGTTAACACACCCGATTCAGATAACCAACTCATTAGAAGTGAGCTACGTGCATGAACTGTGTCCGATCGATATGATCCCTACACAGAGTTCATTGCTCCCTACTCCCTGAGCAGGGGAAATCCGTTGAAGTTTACTTCACTTCGGAACAT
>NW_015652263.1:116610-120589 GCF_001515625.1 Sinocyclocheilus rhinocerous | reverse complement strand
TGCAGAGCACTAATTCCGAGTATGGGTCACCATACTTGGCCACATGTCACATCACTTTCTCTTTCACTTTCACATGATGTAGCCCAGCGGTTAATCCAGTCCTCGCGCCAGCTCGTTAGAAGTGAGCTACGTGCATGAAGTGTGTTCCGATCGATATGATTCCTACACAGTGTTCATTGCTCCCTACTCCCTGAGCGGGGTCCATCCATTGAGGTTTACTTCACTTCGGAACATGGGCTGGAATTGGGAACCACTGATGTAGCCTATTGTAGTAATGTTGTCTCTGGTCTGTGAGCGTAAATGCGTTCAGGGGGCGTGGCTTTGGACGGCGATTGCAGGGAGGGTGGGATGTTCGCTTTCAGTGCTATCAGGCTAAAGTTAGCATTTTCCAAGATCTCCTACTGCACCTTTAATTTAAAAATGTAACCCAACAGGTTGGGTTAGTCCATATTTGACCCAAAGTTGGGTTGAAACAACCCAGCATTTTTTTTTTAGAGTGTACTATTCAAAAGTTTTTGATTTTTTTTTTTTTTTCAAGAAATTAATACTTGTATTCAGCAAGGATGTGTTAAATTGATAAAAATTGATAGTAAAGACTTATATTGTTAGAAAAGATTTCTATTTTGAATAAACGCTGTTCTTTTTAACTTTTTATTCATCAAAGAAAAAAGTATCACGGGTTCCAAAAAAATATTAAGCAGCACAACAGTTTCAACACTGATAATAAATCAGCATATTAGAATGATTTCTGAAGGATCATGTGACACTGAAGACTGGAGTAATGGCTGAGGAAAATTCAGTGCTGCATCACAGAAATAAATTACATTTTAAAGTATATTACAATAGGAAACCAATATTAGAAATTCCAATAATATTTCACAATATTATTTCTGTATTTTTGATCAAATAAATACAGCCTTGATGAGCATAAGATACTCCATTAATAATATTACTGATCCCAGACTTTTGAATTGCAGTGTATATACACTGAACTAGACGACGAACTGCAGTCAGGTCGAGACCCCGATGAGGACGACGAGCATGCAGATGAGCTTCCCCGAGACGGTTTCTGACAGTTTGTGCAGAAATTCTTTGGTTATGCAAACCGATTCTTGCAGCAGCGTTCTCTTTTTTTGACAAAGCTGATGGTCTTGTAAATGCCTTTTCAATTTCTAGAGAAATTTCTTTCTAATTTTAGCTTTTAAAAATATTGAAACTAAGAGCCCATTCACACCAAGCATGAAAACTATAAAGATAATTATAACAATATTAGCATCCACACCAATGCACAATATTTTTCTTTTTTTTTTTTTTATAAGTGTTTTGCAGTTTTGTTGTCTGCCACTTTAAATGCTTCAGCTCTTTAAAGCAGGTTGGATTCTGATTTGCTATTAATTATTATTTTAGTTAATCAGCTGTAAACGTTGTTTTGAAAGTGAATATCATTCCAAGATATCATTCCACTGTGCCATTATCGTTATAATTGTGCTGTGGACTCTTTTCTTTTAAAACTTTTTATTGTTATAATTATAGTTAACATCTTCGGTATGAATAGGCCTTAAAAGACAAATTTAAAAGTTGCAATGTAAACAAATAGATTTTCACACCATCTGGACTACATAATAATAACGTTTTAATTCTGCATTGTGGTTTTGATATGCCAAGAGATCATTTACATTTTTCTTACAAAAGACTAATTCAGCTCTTACCCTCATTCCCAAACAGTATGTGGGTGATTCTTAGACTATGGGCACTTTTCCAAGCATATTTGTGTTTTTTTTTTTCTTTCATTGGGTTGCTTTCATTGTTTCAGCCTTTTATGCAGTTTAATATCTGAGCAGTCCTGAAGTGTTCTCAGCAACAGCTGGGCTTTAATCAATACTAAATGCTGTTTAAAACTATCATTTATGTTAAGTTAAGAGGAATACCAAAAGTTATGAATAATTCAGGTGTTTTGACTCTAATGGCGAATTGGCTATAATCAGCACAGACACCGTTTTAACAGACTTTCCCCTTGATGAATAAAAGATGCGGGGCAGGGCTGAGACGCTGCTGGCTTATAGCTCCCATGGACCTTGGTCTGTGTTTTTGTGGTTGAAATGTGTTTTGGGCCCTGAGGATACTGGAGCTGGTGAAAAACATATCAGAGAGAGACATAAAGATGAAGACACACAGTGACCTCAGCATGGCTGAATGAATGGGAGTTCAGAGAGCACACTTTCCTATTCATACCAATACAAACTTAACATATACACACGCAACCAGTCTTGACTTCTGTGACCGAGCATACTGAAGACATGCCAAAAAGTAGAATAATTCAAACTGGAAGGAACGTACAGCAAATATGATTTCAATTATTTACCCACGTGCTTCACATTACCCAGAGATTGCCCTTTCATAGCTTCAATGAGTTCTTATTTTTTAAAGGGGTCATATGATGCGATTTCAATTTTTCCTTTCTCTTTGAAGTGTTTTATAATCCGTAATTATGTCCCCACTGGATGCAACAAATGCCTCGTTTATAATGGGTTTTAACATAGGCGTCGGAAGCAAAATAAATGTGGGTGGGTCTTCCCCAGAAAAAAATGTACTGGAGTATATGCCATTTTATGCCATGTGGTGTAAGTGGTAATGCGTGTTGCGTAGTGTTTTTGATGTGAGCGACCCGAGTTCGCGTCCGCCTTTTGCTTAAATCGTTCTTCTCCCTTTTCACATCTCATATCACATCGGAAAGGCTTTTGTTTTCCATAAAAATAAAAATCAAGGAAATAATCGAAAAGTTGAAATAAAGTATCTCTCATGTTAAACAGCAGCGCCGCTGAGAGCTCACGAAGCAAACTGCGCCTCTAACAAGCCCACGATGCATACTGACACAATCGGTAACCATTTGAACGCCCAGGCCCCAGGACCATATAAAACAGATCAGATCCTCTAAATGAACATGATCCTTGAGAGTCAAATGAAGTTACGCTCTTCTAATCACTGTCATGCAATCAGCACCGTTGCATCCAGCTTGCAACGTGGCAATCTTCTACATGGCAAGCAAATCTGGAATTCCCTAAAATCTGTTGAATAACTGTACCTATCTGTGCAGATGTCGACTGGTTAATTATTAAGATTAAAAAAGAAGAAGTACCTCGAACTGTTGGAAGATAACCAAGCGCAGGCTTCAGCTGTCTGTCCAGAGAGCCCGTAAAATGCCTTTAAGTTCCTGTCTGTCGAGGTTACAACTGTGTATTCTTGCTTATCAGTCGTTTTACAGGCTGTATCATTGATTTATTAACCAAAAACTGTGATATATTTCTCTACATGACAAGCCGGCAAAAACAGCCACATGTTTCCAGTCAGCGTGCGATACGGCTCATACCAATTTGAGTGCAGAGGGGGGTGTCCGCGTCCACTATAATACTGTAGAGACAATGGCACCATATTATAAACGCTAGCGTTCTTTTTTTAAGTAATTGTTACTCAAAAATATGTAAGTATAAAAGTATAGGACGCAAAATATCTCGTTGCTTGTTTTCCCTGGGTGATGACATGGTCGGAAATGCACTGATCACACTGTTGCAACTTTGTGTTCAACACACACACATATATGGATTTGAGGAAGCAGCAGCGTGGAATTCAAGGCTGTAGCTAAATGGAGTTTAATTTATTAGGGCATTCGTCATGTGGAATGGATTTGACTGTAGTACAAGTACACATATTCGCTGAACTAGAGACGGTAAAAGTGGGTGGGTCCAATATCATTGGTCTTCAAAAGTGGGTGGGTCCTGTCCCACCCTCATTCAATGGTTCGGACGCCCATGGGTTTTAATGTTTTTGAATCGTCGTTCCGGCCGGACAGGGCATCACAGTATGTTAAGGGGCGTAACATTTCCGTCACACACAGGTATTCGGCCAATCACAATGCACTGGATAGCTGGCCAATCACAGCACACCTCGCTTTTCAGACGGATGAGCTTTGTAAAAATCGACG
>NW_015652263.1:86761-116015 GCF_001515625.1 Sinocyclocheilus rhinocerous | reverse complement strand
TAAACCGCATAAACACTGTGACGAGTGGGGGCGGGGCCGAGAGCCGTGGGAACGGAGCGAGGCCGGTGGAGTAATTGATAATGAGCGACACCTGCACCACTCACCGGTCTCGAGTCTCACGGAGGAGCTCCGGAAGGATAAAAGGGAGGAGTGACGACCTTGTCGAGCGAGAGAGGACCAGGCCTGGAGTTTATTTTGTGTTTTGGTTTTGTTTGTGCATGACAGTCGTCCGCGAGGGGCTGTCGCGCTATTTTGTGTTTGTTTATTTTATTAAAGTTTGTTTAAATGTCCGCCGGTTCCCGCCTCCTTCTTCCCGATCTACAAACGTTGTTACAAACACATTTCATTACACCAA
Source organism: Sinocyclocheilus rhinocerous (assembly GCF_001515625.1). NCBI lineage: Eukaryota > Metazoa > Chordata > Actinopteri > Cypriniformes > Cyprinidae > Sinocyclocheilus > Sinocyclocheilus rhinocerous. The sequence goes on along the minus strand of NW_015652263.1, from coordinate 115,660 downwards.
ATACACCAAATAATGTTCTTTTTAGCAACATCATATGACCCCTTTAAGAATTAACTTTTTCTCAGATGTTTCTCCTAAAGTACCTTAATAAATAAAATAAAACAACACACAAAGGAGAAGACACATCAACATGAAGTAAAGAGCAAAGGCCTCATTTATAAAGTGCGCGTACGCTCAGATTTGATCTTAGAGTGTGCGTACGCTTAAATACTCGCCAATGCTCCTATTTGTAAAAACTCCCTTTGACATGGAAAGTGCTTAGCGTCATTTCAGGGCTAAGCTTTTTACTTTTTCTGGTCGGAGTACTGCAGGTTTTTGAAAATGTAAGCTGTTCTTGCAGTTCGCTATTCTAAATTAAAGGATTTGGACAATGACTGGGGATCTTTTATATGTTAATGACATTTATTAGGAGTCCTTTACAAGGCAGAGAGCTGCCTGAAACCATTGTGCGCAGTTGCAGTTGATCTGTTCCTCCAGCATTCACCCATGTGAATGTCCTGCAGCTATGTTAGTTTTCTCATAGCGACTCCCACCAACTTGTTTACCTTCCCTTAAATCCCCCTCTTACACCAACGTCGCATCGGCTCCTCTGCATTTGCCTGATTTTGGCGACGACTGTTAAACAAGGTTACATGAATACGCATGAACTCGTGCGCATGCAGTCAGCGACTCGCCACCAGTGTAAATCTGGTCACGTTCTGCTAGTAGCTCTATCCTTATTTCAGGAGCTGTAAGCCCTGGAGATGATGCAGATTTTTCTTCAGTGTCACTGACTCTAATGCTGCAGTTGTGATTGGTGTACCGAGCCTCACGCAGCAGTGATCAAGAGCAGGGACCCCCAGTGCCCCCGTCTCATTTTGTTCTCCTCTGAAAAGCGAGACTCACTTCACAGAGCCTCTAATTAGCGAGGATGAAAAGCTGCATTAGCAATGTTAATGAAGTTTGTGTTTGAAAGTGCATCCGGTGAAGGACTGCAGTCCTGTCTGAAGGGTTTTGCCTCACAGACCAGCCAGGAGCTGTGATTTTATTCAGACTGAACCGCATTTTCATGTTTACCAAAGAGGTGCAGGAGTCAGAGGTTTATTCAGATTTGGAAAAAAAGAAATCCCATTTTTCAGAATGATAGACCTATGTGGTGGATTTTTTTTGTGCTGAAAATAGTGTGCTGGGGTGAATTTCAAAAGGAAAATCAATGCCTATTTGAAATGCCTGTTTGAATAACAAAACCCTGAAAAATTGAGTCATGTGTCTTTTGAACCTTTGCAATAAAGCAAAAAGCTATTTTCATTCAGGTTTACCAATTATATATATACATAAATCGAAAGAGAAAGTTTTTTAGACTTATATCGCTGATATAATCACTTTGCATTACACACCTGAGAACAAAAGTAGTCAAGGTTAAAGCAAATGCAAAAATCATTGTAGATTACAAAACAACAAACAAACCCATAAACATATGCCTGATGAACTGCCAACATCAAGAACAACCTGATGAAAGAAAGCATTAGATTTGTTTTGCCACAGGGCTGTCAATCGAGTGAAATATTTAATCACTCATTTTATTTTGGCGACAAAGACTTGCTGATTGCATGACTGTACATTATGTGGCTACTCAAAAATAAATATTTAATTCAGTGTTTTATATAAATTTTTATTGTATATTTTCTTAAAGATTTCCACTAAAAAAAATGTCCAAATGTACAAAATAGCCAGCATAACAAAATTAATACTGCAACAATATTACAGCAATATTAAAGGATTAGTTCACTTCCACAATAAACATTTCCTGATAATTTACTCACATGTCATCCAAGATGTTCATGTCTTTCTTTCTTCAGTCAAAAAGAAATTAAAGTTTTTGAGGAAAACATTCCAGGATTTTTCTCCATATAGTGGACTTCAATGGGGGCCCAACGGTTTGAAGGCCCAAATTGCAGTTTCAGTTTGGGCTCTACACGATCCCAGCTGACGATCACTACACTCATGAAGCTGCATTGAAACTGCAATTTGAACCTTCAATCTGTTGATCCCCATTAAAAAAATGGCTTTAGAAATTAGTATATTGTTTATTTTAAAATTTTTAAAGAAAAGGCTATCAATAGCCCTATTCGGACGGGACTAGTTTTCTAAACTACGTTTGAGTTTCGATTCTTACCACCTGACGTCTGCGATTTTCATGTATCAATTCGTATGGGATTAACATCTCCGTGTTTATTACAGAGGTGGGAGGGTCTGGTTTGTACATCTGGGCGTCACAGAGATCACACGCTCTGTATGCGTGTATTGCGTATAGTCATTCGGATTGATTACCATTAGTATTATCACACAAATACCATGGTGAAGCTATATGGCTAGTAGCTATAGCAATGTTAATGTGTGGTTACTTTAGTTTAACTATTTTTTTAAATTTATTTTTATTTGTAGTAAACCCATGTTTAATTTTCATAAAGGTACATCTGTAATTAAAACATTATGTAATTGAGTGCAGAAATGAACGTGAGTAATCTTACCTGACGCTGATATTACAATAGCCAGTCTTAACAGTTTACGTGATCTGGCTCTTGATTTTATTATTGTTATTTTTTTTATTATTTCTTTGCCGGGAAACAAATATATCAAACATGCACGCGGTAAGAGCATCTACGGTAATTCACGTTGGTCAAAACACACAAGGAAACGCGTTGTGAAAAAAAATATCGGCGGCAATCACAGACATTCGCATTCGGATGGGATTAGTTTTCTCAGAGGATCACTGAGTTTGCAGAAAAACTGTAGGTAATTTGCTCTGGAATTATTACATAGGTTGTGTGAGAAACACACAGACGTGGCAGACTCGGACGGGATTAAAATCACCAAGTAGCCTACGTCTGTGAAACACAAATTTCTCTAACGACCCCCTGTAAAACTAGTCCCGTCCGAATAGGGCTAATGACTTACAGCATCTCTGTCTGGAAGGCCATTCACAAAGGACGTGTTTAACACATTAATTAACAAAACTAACATGATACACTGGCAGCCCTTTGAAAATGGTACCTGTTGCTCTTCAAATTGAATCCAGTTGTTCTTTATTGAGATGTTTTCAAGTTCCTTGCACTTGTTTTAAGAACATCTCTTTTCACTACCCCAAATACTTTAGTCTGTCATGTTTTCAAACACTATACTACGGTACAGTATGAGGAGCAGCAAAAAATCTTTTCTAAAAAAAAAAAAGACGGATTTTGGTCAAGGACATGTCTTGCTATTCTGTTCTGCTTTTGTTCATGCAGAGAAAGGAAATGTTCTACCCAAGAGTGAGAAGATATTAAGAGGCCATCCACAAAGTTGGCGCCTTTGTTTTCCATCTGTGATCAATATACCCAGATTGTAGTCACACCATGCAGTACTTGTGCCGCAGATGTCATGGTTCGACTGTAATCCCATTTCTGAAAGAGGATTTTTCACCCATCAAATTACTGTTCCCTGGCACGCTTTCCCCTCTGAATGCATCCAGTCGGAAAGATCTCTCTGACCTGCTGATAGAATATTGTGGCCTTCACTGTAGGAAGTTATGCATTTAGAAAGAGAATATGTCTTTTGGAAATACGACTGCAATCACTCTGAAGTAAATATTTTGTTCCACTCTGCAAGAAACAGGATTCATTGTAGAGGACCTTTCAAATGACATTTTCAAATGATTGATGGTAATTTACATTTTTCGACCTTGAGCTTGGGAAAGGCCTTTTTAAATAAAACATTATTAACATTATTATTATTATTATTATTATACATTTGAAATTATAACACATAACAGTGCCATTATTTAATGTGCTCTTATTTATTTAAAAATTGTTTTTATTATTGTCATTTTATTGCTTTTTTTATTTTACAATACTTTATCCAATTTATTATTGTATCCTTTATCCTAAAAAAGATTCTGTTGAAAAACTGTTTTCAACACTGATAATAATAAGAACCATTATTAATCTTTAAGCACCAATAATAATTGAGCACCAAATCAGCAGCATATTAGAAATATTATGAGACTCTGAGACTGGAGTTAATGCTACTGAAAATTCAGCTTTGCCATAATTTTAATATTTACATTTTAAAATACATTAAAATAGAAACCCCTTATTTTAAATTGTAAAAATATTTCACAATATTACTGTTTTTACAACATTTGTGATCAAGTAAATGCAGCCTTGGTGAGCATAAGAGCATTAAAAAAATAAAAAATAAATAAATAAAAAAACTTGGTGAACATAATCAATGTAGACTTAGGTTTTTGGAGTCCTGGCATATCAAAAATATTCTGTCTTGGGCCAATTAGCTACCACCCAGAAAAACCTTGTGTGTTTGCAGGTTTTGCCCAGACAAGCACAATTTTCTTTTAAAAAATGCATAAAATTGCGGGGTATTGTACCCTCAGGAGCCATTTCTGTCAACAGAACAACTGCATCCAACCAGAGAAAAGCCAAAGCCTGCCAGTAGCACAACACATCAAAGGCTGACTAATTTAATCCCTAAACCTATTGTGTTTAGACTGGCAGCAGTCACACAAGGATTAGCATGTCATTGTTCCCCGATCTGTTCCATTATCTGCTTCTGTTGTTCTCATGCATAATCCATAATAAGCCGGGTTTTACATTAATTACCTTACAGTGATCTGTAGCCTTCTTAAATTAAATTTTACAAACAGAATCATGAACTTAATGCATTTTTTCTCAGTTATGAGTTTGTGTTTCTTCATTTCTTTTTCTTTTTTTTTTTTCATTTGGAATACTGATGTTTATCCAGAGGTTCAAAATGAAGCAAATGATATTAATAGCCCATACTGCTCTGAATACTCTTGTGATACGTCCGATTGCTGTGTAATAGTGACTTTTTAATGGTATCTTAATCCTGTAGGTCCTTCATCTATAAATCATAAAGGAGCAATATGATTTTTAGCTATTCCTCCTGAACTTGGCCCACTTTTTCAGTCTAGACTTGTGGGAGTTGTAGTAAGTCTTTTATGTTCTGGATATTCCCATGACAGCTCAGTTTAGTGAAGTAGCGACTTCTGGCTATTTTCAGACATAAACCTTCATATGTGTAATATGTGTTTCTCAAATACAATATGCAAATGTTTTAAACATTTATACAGTTTTCTAAGCTGACAAAACAGTATCTGCTAAAACAGAATGTCAAGAGCTCTTTTGACATAATTTAGACCTTACGTATTATAATACCTTACAACAAACAGTAATAAAAGCTTTTATAGTTAGCCAGTGTTGCCCACAGCTTCACAGGAAGTGCTTGTACTCTCAGTGCTATGCTCCTTTGAGCTTGGTTCAGTACCCGCCTTAGGGTATCATTTGTAAGGCTTATTAGAGAAGCTTTGTATAACTAGATAAAATTCTCCTCCCTGCACTGCTTTAGCACAGCAAATTCAGTATCTGCATGTTTATTATACCATGCTAATGTGTGTGTGTATATTTCTCCCTATGACGGCTTCAGGAAATGCATACTGTAGGCCTATGTTGTTCTACACTTCTAAAAATAAAGGTTTCAAGACGGGGTTTTCAGAGCAATGCCATACAGGAACCATTGTTGGTTCCTCAAACATCCTTTCAGTGAACAGATCTAAAAAGAACCATTTTTATTAGTGTAAAGAACATTTTAATAATCTAAAGAACCATTTTCCCACTATATAGTATAATCGAGAACAAGTTAAATAAAATAATAAAACATAAAAAAAAGAAATGAATGTGGTTCAGTACTGTTAATGGTTCTTGCACATGCATCCCTACGCCAGTGTGGATAGAATTCTGCAGGCCTACTACAATACTGACAGTACACTACATTATCGCTCCTGATTACTGAACAGTTAGCGCGACCAAAGCCTGATTCCTTAACGAATGACTCTTATGAGCCAAATCTTTCTATTGAATCAAAAAAATATATAGTGTTATCATTATAGTCTGATTCCCCAATGAAATTCTCTATGAGCCGGTTCGCTTTTGTGAATCAGCAACAAACAGCGCACTCTTTGGAGCCATTTATTTCTAGAGAATCTGAAACATACAGTGTGATCATTGTAGTCTGATTCCCTAATAAATGTGACCCTGGACCACAAAACCAGTCATAAGGGTCAATTTTTTGAAATTGAGATTTATACATCATCTGAAAGATGAATACATATGCTTTCCATTGATGTATGGTTTATTAGGATAGGACAATATTTGGCCGAGATACACCTATTTGAATATCTGGAATCTGATGATGCAAAAAAAATAAAAAAAATACTGAGAAAATCGCCTTTAAAGTTGTCCAAATGAAGTTCTTAGCAATGCATATTACTAATCAAAAATTAAGTTTTGATATATTTACAGTAGGAAATTTACAAAATATCTTCATGGAACATGATCTTTACTTAATATCCTAATGATTTTTGGCATAAAAGAAAAATCGTATAATTTTGACCCATACAATGTTTTTTTGGGCTATTGCTAAAACTACACCCAATCGACTTAAGACTGGTTTTGTGGTCCAGGGTCACAAATGACTCTCATGAGTCGGTTCTTCATAGTGAATCAGAAACATAGTGTTATCATTGTAGTCTGATTCTTTAAGGGCTCTTAGGAGTCAGTTATTTCTAGTGAATCTGAAACATACAGAGTAATAATTTGAATCTGATTCCCTAACGATGACTCTCATGAGTCGGTTCTTTTTAGTGAATCAGAAACATACAGTGTAATCATTGTAGTCTGATTCCCTGATGAATGAATCTCATGAGTCGGTTCTTTCCAGTGAATCAGAAACATAAAGTTGCAACCAGTGTAGCCTGATTTCCTGACAAAGGATTCTTATGAAATGGTTCTTTCTAGTGAATTTAAAACAAAATAAGAAACATACAGCGTGATGATCATTGTAGTCCAATTCCCCAACTAATGATTCTAACAAAGCATTTATTTTTAATAAATCAGAAACATTTAGTACAACCACAGTGTCTGATTCCCAAATTAAGGATTCTGTTAAGTTGGTTCTTTTTAGTGAAATACATTTAGCTTACAAACCACTGTAATCTATGAGACTGTAGTTAGTAGCTACTGTTCATCCTGTATAACAACTTTGAGTTAAATATGCACATATGCATTTTTTTGTCTTAAGTAAGTGTGGAAGTAAGTTTAATTATAAAAAAAAAAAAAAAAAAAGCTTTCATGATTTGATATTTTATCTAATGCAATGACATTCATGCATTTGTAAGTGTTGTTCTGGTTGACAGCATTTAATATTTAAAAAAAATGAACGATTAATATTTAATGAAAATAAATAATAAATAAAATATGTTACCAAATTGTTGCTTGTTTAGTTTTGTTGTTTAATATAAAGTTGGGTGATTTAAAATGAGCTCAATTCTATTATTTATAAGAAAAGCTAGCATTATTTGTTTTCAGATGACACTTGATTTTAAATTTGATCTAATGCAATGACAGTCCAACCTTTGTAAGTGTGACTTAAGTGTATATTACTTTTTGGCCCACCATACAGATTTTGATTTCCATTTTGTTTGAGCTCTATGTTCAGGTTGACATTATATGAGAAAAGTGATTGTGACTGTGTTGAACCAATCTTCCAGCTGCATTTGAAACCCTCCTTTCTTCCACTGCAGCTAGTAATGGCACAAGATATTAAGGCAGATTCATTTACGCCAAAGACCACACAATGTGCAGCGTGGCCCTATGTTTCCCCTGTTCCGTATCCGTGGAGATCCACAATGTTCCATTACAGATGACATCGCTCTCCACTCTATGTAATTCACTGCTGCTCGTTCTCGGCTCTGCCCTCTCTCTTTGAGTGGGCCAAGAGAACAGCGTCTGAATAATACATACATGGAGCACTTTCTCCTGAGCCGTGAATACGCGCTTCCCAGCTCGTCAGGCAGAAAATGAAACCTCTCCTTCTGCGCTGTCACCTCCTCCTTGCGTACGTTGGAGCGCTGGATTGCGGTGAAGGGCCTGAATGCTAATGAGGAATCATCAAACATGAACGTTACTCTTGAAGTCCTTCAAGAGGTTCGCCTGAAGACTTGTTCAGCATGACACTGCCAATGTAAAGATGAAAATTTATGGCTTGTGACTCTAGTTTTTCCATTAACTTGGCTCGGTGTCACGGAAAAGTGTTTGATTGCCGTGGAAGTCGTTTTGCATGAGATTTAATGCATGCAAACAGCTCTATTTTTAATGGTCCAGAGATTCTGTAAAACTTCCGAACCTATCCATGCCTAGACCCAACTTCCCATTAGTTTTGCACATAGTCACAAGGGCACCAGCTAATTAGCATGCTGTATCCTTGAGTCACGTAGGATGCTCCAAGTAATTAAAGTGAAATATTGCAGCGTGGAGGCGGAAGATGTGGCGTACCCTCCTCTCCGCTTCAGAACAAATCCCTCACATTATAGACACCGCAAGCTCCATTAATAACCCAGGCAACAGTTGTCGAGAATTTGGGTAGTCTTGTGGGAAAAGCTGAAAAAACAGGAGGGAAGAGGGAAAGAAAAATTCACAGACTTGCAGTGATGTGGTGCCATATGGCTCTGCATATTTCAGGATGATAAAGTCCTCCACTGAGGACAGAATAAAACAGAAATGTCTCTACTTAGCAGGCAGAGGCACAAGAGGTAATGAATATGGCGAAGCCATGAATTTTATACTTCAAAACAAGCCATGGAGTTTCCAGAAATACAAATTAACTGATTGTACTGAACATTATAGGTTACATTATATGAACATTATGTACTGATTAATGCCCTTACATACATTTTATTTAGGTGATTGAAATGTATTTAATTTGTAATTAACTGGTACAATATAAAGAAATTGACAAGATGCAGATTGCTATTTACTGTCTTGTGCAGTACTGAAGCATCAAAAACTGCATCGATAAATGTTTTGTATGAGTCAGTGGAGCTGCATTAAATATGCATTATGCATTAATGTTTGCGGCTCAGCACGGATCTAAAAGGTACCAACTCAAATCTCACTTTTAAATCACTTGTACTACACTGATAATGAATCTATCTCAAGTCAATTCTCATTTAATGTTTACAAACAGCATTCTCAAAAGAAATTATGTAGACTTCCAGTGACAAAGCTATATATATAGTCTCTTCAGTGTCTCGTTTTGAAGGCTTGAGGTCTCTTTTGTCAGCCAAATGCATCGTCTCATTTCAGAAAAGCAACTACAGGTGCATCTCAATAAATTAGAATGTCGTGGTCTATGGGGTATTGTCAAGAGGAAAATGAGAAACAAGAGACCAAAAAATGCAGATGAGCTGAAGGCCACTGTCAAAGAAACCTGGGCTTCCATACCACCTTAGTAGTGCCACAAACTGATCACCTCCATGCCACGCTGAATTGAGGCAGTAATTAAAGCAAATGGAGCCCCTACCAAGTATTGAGTACATGTGCAGTAAATGAACATACTTTCCAGAAGGCTAAAAATGTTTTTTTTATTGGTCTTAATAAGTATTCTAATTTGTTGAGATAGTTAATTGGTGGGTTTTTGTTAAATGTGAGCCAAAATCATCACAATTAAAAGAACCAAAGACTTAAACTACTTCAGTCTGTGTGCATTGAATTTATTTAATACACGAGTTTCACAATTTGAGTTGAATTACTGAAATAAATGAACTTTTCCACGACATTCTAATTTATTGAGATGCACCTGTATTATAAAATTGACTGTTATTCCTCATGAGGCATAATTACGGCAATTTATTTCTAACTTTAGAACTTTAGAATGGTTGCTTGTCTGAAATCAGAGCCTATGACGTCTGCAACTGATAAATGTGACCCACGAAGGACACAGCCTTCAAAATGAGACACAGAAAGTTAAATCAGTTAGTGAAAGAGAGTGAATCGGGTTACAATTCAGTCTGAATGATTCGGACAGTTCATTCAACAGTTTCTGAGGTTTCTCACAGCGAGAAAACACATCTTTGGACGAAGTGAATATATTTATATACAATAATTTGAAACCAAACCTGCAAATACATTTTATCGCTTGTCCGTGATGAAGTTTAACTCTATAAAATGCCCAATTCTTGGCGTCTTGGAGTAACTCCAAACACTGTGGTAGAATCAGTGATAATCATTCAGTATAGGTTTTTTAAATTCAGTTGAACTTTGTTTTGAAAACACATATTTTGTTACAGCTGCTACTTTTGATATTTCATATTCATTTATAAATAAGCAAATTTTTCCATATATTTTTAGTGTAGCTACTAGACTAAAGACTATCTTTAATCTTAGCTTAGTTAATTGAGTGGTAATCAAGAACATGACGCACACACTGTCCATAGTTGTATGTTTAACCACGGATTTAATGGCACTACAAACAAAAGCAGGTCACTAGAAGAAAGTGACAAGAGCACTGAGATTTAACCATGGATACAAATTAACGAGATTCAGAAGGTAAGGTGTTAGAGACCGGCTTTATCTTAAATGCTGACAGCGTTTAAAATGAGTACTTGAAAGTGTCTAGAGTTCAGCTCTCCTGTTAAGCTAAAAGCATCTCACAAATAACAGTGCCTTTGTTGCTGATTCAGTGTCTCGTCCATTGAAATGCATGCAGCAAGAACTCAGCTAACAGGGTACATTCTTTGTTCAAACTTTGGCTAACTTTCAAGGTTTTCTCAAAGTTATGAACAAACATACTAGAAGTAATGTTAACAGAACATTTGTTCAGTGTTACCAGGTCTTTAATAACATTCTGAGAATGTTAGCACAAAATCGTTATTTATAAATCCTTGGAACGTTCCTTATACAGTAAATCCATGGAACGTTTTCTGAAATGTTTCAGTTGGACATTCATTTCCTTACTGTACTAGTTGTTTAAGAATGTACAGAGAACGCATTGTTTGTAAAATGATAAAATGGAATGTTCCCTTAATAATTTCCATAATGTCATCAGAAATAAGATTAACTTAATGGGACCTTTAGCAAAATGTTCTCAAAACAAAGTTTTGTAAGCAGAGGTAGGAACATCCATATTAAATACTTTAATTTAAAAAAATGTATGCAATATTTAAGTTACATAAATAATAATTGTGTTAAATGAATAAACCATGAGTTGTATTTATTATAAGGCATTCAATATTGAGATATATATGCACAAAAATCAGTCCAGTGTTTTGCCATTCAAAAGTGGTAGATGGCTGATAAGAAGGAAAAATGTGTTTCTATATTGTGCTTCTGTTATCCATTCTCGAGGGGAAAATGTCATTACTGAACAGTAATTCACACTTTTAAAGCCTATAATGTTGTCATGGAGATTCATCTAGATTTGACAGAGGAATATATATGGAAGTCCTCTGACTGAACAGCTGTTATTTCCTGTATGAGTATCGGGATGAATTCCTGGGGGATAATATTGTTGTGAAAAATATATATACTGTATTGCATTGCCTCAAAATGTTTTGTTTACCTCGCTGAGATTCTCTAGATGGATTTGCTGGATCATTAACAAATGAAAATTTACAGTGTCTCTCTACATGCTGTATTTGAATTCACAATTAAATCACATAATCACAACAGGATCCAAATATTTTTGGGACATTTTACAGCGAGAGAATCTGCCCACAATGTGCACATCCAACTAAAAGTGTCTCTTCTACAGTACACACCCACACACAAGTAAACACACACACACTGTGGGTGGATCCCAAAGGTAGTAACAGTACGGCTGAATTTATCTAACAACACCACCTCATGGCAATTTTATTTTTAGTATTCAGCTTTATTATTGAAGTTACAACAATGCTCTGACTCCTTCATTGCTACCAGTAATATTTTGGTTCTGCAAGTTCTCATGGGATTCGTGTTCTCCCTTAATCAGAACAGTGTCAAACTTAGGTAAACAATGGAAAACCGCACATGGCAAATGAGATTAGCACATATTTACGATGGAGGTTTTTGTATACATTTGAGATGTATACATAAACATCTCAAATCCTCAAACTCCATCAAACTCCCAGCCTCTTTTCTTAGCACTGTGTGCTTTGTGAGCATGCCAAATTTGCATATTATGACTTGCACTAATTACAGGCCTCATTAAGGCAGTGTTCCTCTGAGGTTAGCTGCAGCATGTGCTTGTCTGCCATTGTGAGCTGCCACTGAAAACCATTCTTGCTCACTTAATGACGAAAATGTGTCCTGCTTCATAATTAGACATAAAAATGATCTAGCGACGACAAAAACTCCAGACGTGTTTGAAAGCGGGGATGAAGAATCACGTTTTGAATGATTTGTCATTTACATTTTTTTATGAGGCACGAATGCAAATGCGGATTCTAATGGATTAACACAGCTAGACTGAGAAAACACAACAGAACAGCTGTAATTATAACGCCATCTTTCTAAATCATGCCCTCAAAGTTATCATTAGCATACAGGATTGCTTATGACTTCCGTAAGGGAGACCGTTCACTCACGAATGTGAATGTCAGTGGAGAGGAATCTATAATTAATCTCTATTCGCGCTTGACGTTTTTTCATATTTCTAAGATAAATATGTGTTATTAAGAAGTTTTGTGGGTCCAAAGAAAGGAGTAATTCTGTTTAGTGGAGTGCCGCTGAGTCACGGGGCTGCTGTTTAGCTCATTCTGTAATATCACTACACTAATGCTGCCAGCTCAAACTGCTCATGTTATATTTGAATGAGCATTTGTCTTATACAACTGGTTCCAGACACAGATGAAGTCTAATGATTATTTTGACTGCTCAAAAGCGACATTTCATCAACAAAACAAATGCAGTAAAAGCAGAGGCATAATGTATTCAAAAAGGCTTCAATCTCACCAGTAACATTCAAATTACTACCCTTACGAAAAAGAAGTTTATTCAAGTGTGCTATTAGTATACTTCTTTTAAACTAAAAAATAGGAAAGTATACTTTTAGTCTACTTTTTATGTACTTCTCAGAAATGGGCTTTATGTACTTCTCAGAAATATACTTAAAATGACATTTAAGTATACTTGACTTATAGCCTACTTAGAAAAAGTCGAAATATACTTGAGCTATACTTGTGTTCCTAGAATCCGTGTTTTCATTGTTATACTGTAGGGGGCGCTAGTACACATCTTCCAGACAGAATTTCCAAAAAACACAAGTGAAGAAGAAACCGAAACAACAGATGCTTCCACATGTAATCTAACACGATCATCAGACATAAACAGCATCAAAACTGTGTAACGCTGATGTCTTAAGTATACTTAATAAAATAAACTTGAAGTATACTACTTTTTGGTAAGGGTAGCCTTACTGAGCTGTATAGCCAGCAGTGTAGAATTCAACGTTTCATTTATTTTATACCTATACACTTCACAAATATATATATTGGGCTTGTCGAATTCTAATATTAAGTGTTAAGTTGAAGTGCTAAACCAAACTGTCCCTTTCTGTCCCTATCAATTGCTTTCTGTCTCATAACAGTTTAAAAGGCCCTGTGAAACATTCTATTACAAAAGCCCTATTCAGTTGCACTTTATGCTGTCAAGGGAAAAAAATACATGAATTACTTATTTGGTATAAATATTTGTGCTTTGACAGAGGCTAGAAGTCTAAAGAACTACTAAATAGTAAAATAAAATTGCCCATTCCTTGAGTTCAGGTGAGGTTTCTGCTCTGTTGTTCACTATACAGTCTATGCTGAATGTTTGAATGACTAAAACAAATCAACTCATTAGAATCATTCACTCATTGCAAGCACGTCTGGCTGCACTGCATGTTTTCATTTTCATTAAATGACAGACTCATTAGAGTCATTTTCGTCTGTACTCAATTACCTTGGTTTCATTGTATGTTTTTGATTCCCTAAAAAGTATTGATTCATTAGAGTCAGTTATTGTCTATTTGGATTACAGTAGTTGGGTTGTATGTTTTTGACTTGTTAAAGTTATTCATTCTAAATAGATCAACGTTGGTTGTGCTGTTTTTGATTCACTTAAAAGAACTGATTCGTTAGAGTCATTCGTTCTGTATTCCATGTACACTTGTTGGGTTGAATGTTTTTGATTCAAAGAATTGATTCATTAGAGTCATTCATTCTAAATAGGTCCACACTGGTTGTGTTGTTTTTGATTCACTTAAAAGAACTGATTCGTTAGTCACTGGTTCTGTATTCAGACTATACTGCTCTCGCTGTATGTTTCACGCAGTGGATTCGGTAATCATGTTGTGCTGACATTGAATATTGCAGGTAAGTATTTAAGTGTGGTCTTTTGTCCATGTTGGTGAAAAAAATCATGTAGCAACCGTTAATAGAACCAAAAGTCAATCACAGTCACAAGTTACCCAAAATTGCTTCCTAATTCAGTCTGTTTCAATTTGCAGTGCGTATTTCAGCGAGCATCACATTACAAAGAATTGGGCTGAAAAGTCATTTCGTCTGTCACCCCTTTCATTCTTAATTGGTGTGACAGACCTCCAACAGAAGAGGGACGAGCTTTCAACCTAAAAGAGTCAGTAGGTGTGACATCACCCACCAAAATCGAGTTATTTTGAGTTAGCTGTCTTTACGGGTGAGAAAATAGATGGGGAAAGGGAAATGACAATGACACTGAAAAGCTGCGAATTGAAACTAAATTCAGTTTCAACGAATTGAAACTGAATTTTATTTCAATGTTTCTGTGACCGCCATCTTTATAATGACGTAAGGTTCTACCGAATGGGAGTTTGACCTCAGAAGGACGGGTGAGCAGATGTCAAAGCTGATGTGAAACAGCATTTAGCTGACTCCAGATCGTCTGTGGGAATAATCAGCTCTGAGAAATCAAGCAGAGTGCCCACTGACTGCATTTTAATAGTCTGCCACTCAGATTGTGACCTCACCACAGCGCACTCACAAGTCATTTGCTTTCGTATGAATCACAGAAACACTTTCAAAATACCTCTCTATTTTGTTGGGTGAACCTCTATTTGGTGCCTACTCTTAAATGTCATTGTGAGTATTATTAAGTGCACCCCTTTCTTTATCCTTTATGAGAGAATATTTGCTGATTTTATGCAGTTATGAGGGCGTCGTATACTTACCTATTGTACTGTATACCTATTGTACTGTTTAGATATGAAATAAAAATTTTCATACTATGACATTTTTAATTTCATATCTAAACAGTACAATACCAAAGTTAGGGGTCAGTAAGATTTTTAAAAATGTTTTTGATAGAAGTCTCTTATGCTCACCAAGGCTGCATTTATTTGATCAAAGATGCAGTAAAACGGTATTTTAAAATTGTATTTATTTCTGTGATGGCAAAGCAGAATTTTCAGAAATCATTCTAATATGCAGGTTTGGTTCTCAAGAAATGTTTTATTAGTATCAATACTGGAAAAAAGTTGTGCGGCTTAATATTTTTGTGGAAACTGTAATACTGTTGTTCAAGATTTTTTTGATGAATAGAAAGTTAAAAAGAACAGAATTTAATTGAAAGAAATTTTTGTTGAAAAAAGTATAAATTTAAAAAGATCTTAGCACACCCAAACTTTTAAATGTTAGTGTATATATGTCTACAAAACATTCAGCTCGACAGGTTTCTAAGAACATTTCTAAATTGTAAATAGAAAAAAAATTAAATGATAACATGAATCACGAATTCTGTGTAAAAACCTTCCCACAGGTTTCAAGTATGAATACTTACAAGGTTACTGAATGATACGCAGTGTCTTACAAAATTAATGCTAAACTGAAAGCTCAATGATACATGTACATCATTTCAACCCTCGTGTCATTAGCGTCTGAACCAGAGCCAAGCTATTCCTCTTAACAGTGCCAGACAGAGCCATCAGACGTCAGCGCTGACTCTAGAACAGTTGATGAGACAAGGATGAGGGAATAAAAAGAGGTCACTTTGCTTTTTTGCTCTTAACTACCACATTAACATTTCAAGCACATTTCCCCCAAACCCCCATGTGCATTCAGATATGAGCTGTCCTGCGTCGTAATTGACTTCGTCTCCGTGGCCAAAGCAAGCAGCAATATTCAGCCCGGCTGCTGACATATTTAGTTGCGTGTTGGATGTTATTCTGTTCTGTCCTGACACTGGGAGTCTTCACAGATGATTAGCATGCCATAGAGATCTAGCTTAATTGCAAGTATTAATGTTTTACAGCCCCCATGTCCTCAGATGACACGTTTTACTGTGTTTTCCCTTTCTGTGTGCTGTAATTATTCACAAAAATTACGATGCTGTAAAGAGAATTTAATTACACATTCCTCTCGTCCTTCTGCCGGCTGTTTTGGACCACATCAGACAATTATATAAAGTATAACTTATTGTATTTGTAAGCTGCGATTGCTTTAACGCTCGGCAGTCTTGTATCGGTTGTGGCCACCCACCAATTAAAACATCACAATGCCAGAGGACTTTGCACATGCCTGAATGATCTTGAGATACTGAGGCAGTCTGGTATATAATTGAGTATAACAACACATTTGAATCGAATACATCATTTATTTCAATGTTCAGTCAACAAGTTCTAAAATTTGAGGCTTGGGTTTGTGCTGAAGCCCATTTCTGAGTACAAATGTGATTCAGTAAACGATAAAAGTCCTCATAATTATGATTTGGTGTCTCATAAAAATAAGAACATTTCTCATAATATTGAGAAAATATGTCAATATTGAGAAGAAAACACATAATTATGACTCAGTATCACATAATGAGCAATTTTTTCATAATTACGAGTAAATATGTCAACATTGAGAAAATGTGATAATTAAGACTTATAATTATAATTATATTTTATTATAATGAGAGGTGTTTTCATGATTAAATGTCATATATTTTTTTTTTTAATCTTAGAATTTAAAAAGATTTTATGATGGGAAACTCCATCATTATGATATAATATTGAGAAGTTATTATTATGAGAAAAGACTCACATTCTCTAAATAACGAGAAACATTTTTATATTAGTAAGTGTCATAATATTGACAAAAAAGTCAATTTTTTTTGTCATATTTCATAATGACAAATTCTGCCATAATGACTTAATATCTCATAATATTAAAAATCATTATTATGAGAAGGTTTATCATTATTATAAGATGCCGTCATTATTATGAGAAAATATTCATAATAATGAGAAACAAGTCATTAAAATGAGAAAGTATCTCATAATAATGATACCCTTTTTCATAATAAGTAAATGTTTATATTGAGAATAAGTCTCCTAATCATGACTCAGTATCTCATAATGAGAAAGTTTCTAAAAATTATTATTAATGTCGATACTGAGAAATAAATTTCATAATTAAGACTGTCTCATATTAATGAGAAATGTTCTCATAATTGTGAGTATATCAGTACTGAGGACATAAATTGCATAATTATGGCATATTGTACTAAATAATGAGAAACTGAAGTCTTAAAATGACATAATATATCATAATATTGAGAAACTAAGTCGTTATGCTAAAGTTTAGATGCTAAGTCATTATTATGAGAAAGTAATGATGAGAAACTAAGTCATTATTATAAAAAATTTTCTCATTAATATGACTTAAAGAATCATGTTTTACTCAATTGTGGGGGAAATGGGCTTCCATAGGGTCATGTGCGCCTATTGTTAGCACACACTCTGGGGTCCTGGAGTCCGCAGTGAGGCGAACTTAATTGCAGCGCAACACGGAAAGAATCCAGTCTACTGGAGTGAATCATTTGTAGCCCGTAGCACTTGTGAGGTGTGGAAATCAGTCTTCTTTAAAGACTCAACTCTATATCTGTAATTATCGCTTCCCTTGTGAGCGCTAATGTTTCTAATTAGTCAGTTTTACATTTTACGTTTAATACCTATATTTTAAGATGTGATGGAAAAGCACATGACCCTTCGGAAATCATCTAATACACTGATTTGGTGCTCAAGAAACATTTCTTATTATCAATGCTAAAAACAGATTATTTGATAAATATGAAGTCCAAAAGAACAACATTTAAAATAGCAAAGTCTGTGGACTTTTTAAAAAAAAATTCTTCTGACCCCAGACATTATGTGACCCCTTTAAACAGTAGTGTATCATCTTTGTAAAGTGCATTTTCTAATAGTTTTTTTGCATTTAAAGGTTTAAATCAAGTATTTTGCAATTTGAAAAATATATTTTCTTATTTTGTTTACAATGAGGTTTGCCTGATTGTATTTATTTATTCTCATATGGGAGGCTATCTTGGTTTATCAGCTTTATCAGCAAAGCCTGGAGCAAAATTGATATTCTATCTGGTCTAAACTAGTCTTTTTTTTTTCGGGTGGAAAGCAAATCATACTAAGCAAGAAAAGTGAAACAAGTAGAAGGAGATACTGAAAAGCTAGAAGAGAATAAAGAGCCACAAAAGGAGGATATTAGATTGGCAGGTGTAAATCCAGAAAGACAGAGTAAATATTTCTATTATGCAGCTCCTTCTGTCCAAACAACACAAACCCAGGAAACTGAGTAATGCAGAGCAAAGAATAGTTACTATGATGATTGCCCATGTTAGGCAATGTCATGAATCAAATATCCCCAATTATCTAAAATGTTTTAAACACTAAATTAAAAGATGGTAAAAATCCATAAATCATAGTTATGCTGCCATCAAATTTTAAATACTGAAAAACACTGGTCATGAGACACACACAAAAAAAAGATGTTTTCTTAAGGAAAACTCATATGGCATTAGTATAGTTGAAATATAGTGCGTGAGTCTTTTTACAGAACTTTTATCATTTGTAGAGCGTGACAGTCTGATTCATTGTATAGAAAATAGCTCTACTTTTGTGTTCCATTGGAGAAAGAAATTAGATCTTTTTTTTTTTTTTGTGAACTATACTGTTATACCCATAACTATTTTCTGGCTGTGGAAAAATAATAGAAAATAAGAAATATATGCTATTGGAAAGGATTTGTGCACTCATTATGAAGTCATTTTGTACTATAAGTTCCATAAGTTTCCATAGCTCTAGGATGTGATGTTTCTAGCAAAACAATATTGAAGATGGTAACAATGCAGACAGAAGAAAGAAAAGAGAGTCAAAAGAAAATTCAATGGTGACATTGTAGACTGCATTACAGAAAGTAATAACTGGTTCTCTGAGCCTAACACCCTAGCAAACACTCCTCAGACTGTAAATTGGATCAAATAATGCAATCTTTCACAGTACCAGGGTGGCCTTGGTTTTAAAGAAATCATTTGCTGCTGTTTTCTTGTTTCTCATTTGTATGCCACAAAAGACGGGCATCATTTTAAGAATTTGACTGTTTTTTTTAAACTGCCGTATACAACATATCCAACTTATATCACCGCAAAAAATAAAAAGCTTTTGTAAGTAATATGGGGATTTTAAGGACCACCATTCTCAGTTTAATGAGGCAAGAGAAAGGAGTGCAAGCAGACAGAGGTTTCTCTTCACATTAAGGTAGAAAATAAATGGACTATAACAAATGTCCATTGATTATGACAGTTCAGCTTCATGGAATTTAGTGAGAGCAAATTAATTCAGTGAGAGAAGCTTCTGGATTTCAGGTGTTGCAGTGAAAAGATCAAGGTTTTCTCATGTTGTAGGAAACATTTCACACTGAATTTATGATGCTGGGAACAAACTCAAAATCACACAAAGCCAGTATTCAGGAAAACAAATACTGCCTGACACATCAGAAAATTGCACAGCATATTAAACTCTACTGCAGCAACGTCTGTGAGAATGAACATTAATGAATTCTGTCATTTTTGTCATAAATCTTGACAAAGATTTCCCCCAGAATGTAATTTCCATTACATTTCAAATTATGTATTGTGTTTATTTTAATTCTGAGGTGGAAGTGACAGGGAAGTCTTTGGAACAAAGCTCCTTTGTCTTGTTAAAGTGTACGTTATAGCTAACATATTTCATCTCAGGTGTGCTGCTCACTGACATTGTTGTATTTTTAGCTAAAAAAAATGAACAAAAAACTATTATGGGCAAAACGGTGTTTTTAGTGGTGGAAATTACATTTTATATATATATTATAAATATTACCATTAACATAGTTTTTTTTTAATTAAATCAGATAATATCAGATTTAATTAAATCAATTATATCAAAAGTGAGAGTAAAGACATTTACATTGTTACAAAAACATATATTTAAAATAATATTATTTTGAAAAAATTGTATTCATAAAATAAATATTAGGGCTTCCACAAAAATATTAAGCAGCACAACTGTTTCAAAATTCATAATAAGAAATATTTCCAGAGCAGCAAATTAGCATATTAAAATGATTTCTGAAGGATCATGTGACACTGAAGACTGGAGTAATGACTGCTGGAAATTCAGCTTTAAGTATAATATATTAAAACAGAAAGCAGCTGTTTTAAGTTGTAATAATATTTCACAATATTACTGTTTTTACTGTATTTTTGATCAAATAAATGCAGCCTTGGTGAGCATAAAAGACAACTTTCAACAACATTCAAAAAGTTGTATCAACCTAACAGCAGTGTAAATATATAAATAATATAAATGGAAATACAAATGTAATTAATTTTCATCATGGACTCAAAACTGAAAAATGATTTGATTTTATGTGACCTTAACAAAAAGGACTATTGAAACATTATTTGCAAATTTTTGCCTCATCATTTTTATGTTGTTGTATTTGATGGATATCTAACGCTAAGCACAAAGATGGCTAACTGTGAGTCATGCAAAACAAGAAAGACATCCAAACCATGCATGAAGTCAGTTTGAGGGACATGCTTCAAAATCCCATGTGGATCTGCACAGGAGGATTGTGACAGTAAAGACGACTCTGTGGTTGTGGGAGGCTCATGGTGAATATGACGACAGAGAGCAGTCCTGCCCTCACATCTCCCTCTACAGCTGCTTTCAACCAGAAAGATGAGAGCTGAAGCCTGACTGAAGTGACAGCACGTCTGGAAAAATGCACTTCTGTGTGTCCTTGAGCAGCCGGGAGAGAAAAGTCACTTGATGTCTGAGTAGGCAAAACTCACACACACATATAGACACAATACAATGCTGTGAGAGGTGTCTAAGTGTTGCTCTGATCGCCTTAAGTCTGGTTACGCTGTGAAAGCTGACAACGTTGTCAAGAATATCCTTAAAACACTTCTGGAATAAAGTATTCATCGGCCAATACCTCACACCAAGACTCTACAACAACATCGGCTCATCTGCATTATAGCATGTGCATTTCAAGGCTGCTTCCGTATTCCTGTGAACATCTCTGAAATCACTTCACTTCTTGCCAGGATCCTGAGAATACAATGCAGAGATCTGAGAGATTATGAGAGCGATCTTTGCAGCTGTTTTAGAATGAGCAATTGGGGTCTAAACTGGCAATCATGATATTATAATTAACCCTTTCATAATTACAAGAATAGCTCCATATAAACAATCAGTGATTAGTAAACTCAATCTGGACTCAAAACAACACCTGTTACAATACAATACAATAAATAAATAAATCAAACATGATTTAAATCCTCAAATTTCCATTCAGACTTGCTGCATGTGGATAGTCTGGCATACAAATTAATATGTAACCTTAAAAACATGATTATATTTCCATAATCTGGAACAGAAGATGCACATCCCACCTGATTGTAGTTGTTTTGTCTGTGTATGATCACCAGTGGTGGCAAAAAAAAACCCCAATAAGATAATAAAACACGAGCCTTCATTACATATATTTATTATAATTATGATTATATTGAAACCATTTTTTGTATTCTTCACTTGCCCAATTTAATGTATAGAAACAGAATTTTATGTATAATTTTATGTAGTGTAGGCTATGTACTCATTGCATAAAAAATGTCCATCTAATATAAATTTTAATCCATTTGAATTATGCATTTTTAACATAAACATGTGATGCATGTTTGGCAGTCAAACATGAATGAAACAGGTATGAAACAGGTTATGATTTCTGTGATAGTACTAATAATAATCAGGTTTATATATTTATCATCAATACATTTAATGATTTTTATCACATTTTTCTTCTATCTCATACATACAAAATATGATTCTTTAAATAAAATTAAATAGGAAGAGTTAATAATAAACTATGCCATGAGTTTTTGAGTGCAGAAATCTTATCTGTTTTATTAAAGTATATGTGACAAATTTGCGTCATATTAGAGTATGATGTATGTACGGTGACCGAGAAGTGCAAAGCAAATCACAATTCTGAAAACAATATAACAAATTACAAACGCAAATGCAAGTCTAAAAAACATAATAACAATTCAGAAAACACAACAACAATTCAGAAAACATTATAACAAGTCAGAAAACACGACAAATTCGAAAACAAAATAACAAGTCAGAAAACACAAAGACAAATCCGAAAACAAATTAACAAGTAAAAAAACACAACGACAAATCAGACAAACCGGAAAAGGTAGGTATAGTTTGAGACAGCGCCATTGGTTTGGGATTACTCACCGCTGACTGGACGAGACATCTGTCAATCAACGTATACAGGAAGAACCAGCCGAAGAACAGCAGAGTCGTGGTAGAAAGTTCGGAGATGGTATTAAAGTAGCTCAGTTTAAATGTATTGTATGAATTGCCCTTACTCTGGAATAAAAAATACGGGGTGTCTATTTACATTTAGTTAAAAGTAAGAGTAAACCACCAGCTCCAGTGGTGCAGATGGATAAACGCGTGTCGTTGGCTTTTTGACGCGATCGACCCGGCTTCGATCCCGTCTTTTGCCGAACTTTTTTTCCCTCCCTTTTCAAATCTCGTATTAGCAATGGATTCTATTTACACTAAGTGAAAATAGCAGTATTTTTAGCAATATGCTATTTACACATAGTGCAAATACCTATTTACACTAGGTTTGTCTGATTTGTCATTGTGTTTTCTGACTTGTTATGATGTTTTCTGAATTGTTGTTGTGCTTTCTGAATTGTTATTTTGTTTTTTAGACTTGCATTTGCGTTTGTAATTTGTTATTTTGTTTTCAGAATTGTGATTTGCTTTGCACTTCTCGGCCACCGTATGTATGTAAGTTTCTTACCTTGAAATACTGTTTTTCAAAATCATTCTGATGATACACTGACTTCTAATAAGGCCAATGGTTTCTGTTTCTTTCCCGCGCTCTCCCCAAAACGTCCGTTTCAGATATTTCGCGAAAAGGGCAGATTGCTTTACTGCAGCAACACTGAAATTTTTACGACAGTGAATTTCGCTCACTTAACTGTAGGGGGCTCCAAAGTGGGGAAAAAACCTACAGTTGCTTTAATCCAAATGCACGGGAATTTTATATGCAATTCAAACAAATAAATCTGAAATTTAGGTCTAAATATTTTTGATTGTTAAAATGAACTTGAACGTGCATTTATATAATTGTAATATTTTATGTAAGTAATTGTATGGCAGTTGCATATTCCATCCTTAGGTGCACTTTCCCAGCACAAACATTCTGTCATGTTTCCTCCTCAGCTTTAGTTATTTGCAGTGAGTGGAGATGTGCCATGAGAGATACTGTGCAGTACAGGAAGGCAGCGCAGATGTAATCATCAAACAAATCTCCTGCCTTCTGTTATTTCCTGCCTTCCTTTGATCATTTTTCTACTAAATATGAATGGATGTTTCCACACTAGATTATGGTGAACGGAATAGACAAGCACTCTAACACACTAACACAGTACTGGCGCAGAAATGGTCAAAGCAAACGTTTGAAAACACTAAGGGGTGAATTTGCTAAAAAAAAATTGCATGCTAATCTCTTTTGCATGCAGTACTTCAGTGTAAAAATGTTAATAATCGTAATACAGTACAGTTCTGTGTTATCTGCTCTGTATATAATGTTTTCAGTGCACACACTTTTCTACACTATAAAAATAAACTTTCAAATACGACAAAGCTTATTGGAGTACATTTTACAAGAAAATAGCATTTCGGTCTTTCAAATATTCAAGTTTAATTCAATGTCTTACTGTTTCTTTGTAATTGTGAAAATTACTAGCAATTTCTGAGTGAATTTTTTTTTTACACCATGCTTTTTCAGTGTATTTCAGTGTATTTCACTGTTTGCCTTAAAGGGTTAGTTCACCCAAAAATGAAAACTAGCCTGTGTTTTACTTACCCTCAAAGCATCCTAGGTGTATGCGACTTTCTTCTTTCAGACGAATCCAATCGGAGTTATATTAAAAATTGTCCTGGCCCCTCCAAGCCTTTCAATGGGGGTAAGAGGGTGTTGGTTGTCAACAGTTCAGAAGACGTGAAATAAAATGCATGTGTAACAGGGTCAAAAAGGTGTTTCCACTTGCTACACTCATTTTTATGTATGGTCCCTTTAATTGCACTCTACCTGCACACTCCACCCAGATAATGAACTAGTTCCGGTAGGGTCATTTAGATTCGCGCCAGCCGAGAGAGTGACTGGCTGCGAGCATGCCACGAGGGTGATTTGCGAATCTGATCACCGCTGTTTAATATGTTGTCAACAGGTACATATTTCTCAATTGTGTTGTTGTATAACTGTTTATATAAATGTTAGTAATTTAGATTCGCGCCAGCCGAGAGAGTGACTGGCTGCGAGCATGCCACGAGGGTGATTTGCGAATCTGATCACCGCTGTTTAATATGTTGTCAACAGAATAAAAGTCTGTCTTCAAGCGCGAATTGGTATCCATCCTGAGTTTTACACAACACAACGCAGAGACAACCCGTTACACATGCATCCATAATAAAACGTCCCTCACACTGCTCCAGGGGTGAATAAAGGCCTCCTGTAGCGAATCCATGCATTTTTGTAAGATAAATATCCATATTTCAAATGTAATAAACACTTTTTTCTCACTTCTGCTGACTGTCATACGCGTAAGCCGTTCCGGCGGATGACGTAAAACGTAGACGTTGCGTGATAAGTGACGAACGCGGAGACAAAACAAAACAAAATGCCGTTCACGAATTAGAAGCAATTGTCGGAGGATTTCGATATAAGCTAAGAGGAGACTAAAGTAAGGAAACTTTGTTTTATTTGCTCCTGCGTTTCTCAGAGGCGCGCGCACGACGCATGCGTCTAACGTCATCCGCCTGAAAATGAAGTTCACCTAAAATTAAAATTTGCTGAAAATTTACTAACCCTCAGGCCATCCACGATGTAGATGAGTTTCTGTTTCTGTGCTAGAACAGATTTGGAGAAATTTAGCATTACATCACTTGCTCACCAATGGATCCTCTGCAGTGAATGGGACACATCAGAATGAGAGTCCAAACAGCTGATGAAAATCATAATAATCTATATGACTCCAGTCCATCTATAAACTTCTTGAAAAGTAAAAAGTTTGTTTGTAATAAGCAAATTTATCAATAAGATGTTTTTAAACTTCAAACCATTATCCCCTTATTTCTAATATAGCTTTCTCCAGTGAAGAGGTTGTGCTTTCTGAATCAGGAGAGAAATATGCACAGATCAAGCACCGTTTACAGTTCAAAACACATCTGTCTCGCATTTTGATCAGAACCAGCAGTTTAAAGTTCAAGAGTCTTAATGATGGATTTGTTTCTTACCAACATGCAGCTTTTTGCTTCACAAGATGTTAATAGATGGACTGGAGTTGTGTGGATTACCTGTGGATTATTGTGATGTTTTTATCAGCTGTTTGGACTCTCATTCTGACGGCACCCATTCACTGCAGAAGATCCATTGGTGAGCAAGTGATGTAATGCTAAATATCTCCAAATCTGTTCCGATTAAGAAACAAACTCATTTGCATCTTGGATAGCCTCAGGATGAATATATTTTCAGCAATTTTTTATTTTTGGGTGAACTATTCCTTTAATTGGTTATTAAGTTGTAAACATAGTTGTGTAACATGCTAAATTTAATTGCATTATCTTCTTTTGTAGCAGGAATTTATCTCAAGCAGCGTGCACATTATGAATCCGTTCATTTCCCATAATCCCCAGGTGTCCAAGAACAGTAGGGGCTTGATGTGGCTCCAGAAACTACCACGGAGTGTGCCAGTGGCTCATGGTGCAGCGCGAGCATGACATGACAAGAGCAATTTATCAAACTATTACTCACGTAATGTGCTCTTAACTGGAAGCGGCATGTGCATACATATCGTCATAAATGTCTGGAGAGCGAGGACACCGCGCCTGCCATCATCACTGGAGGAGCAAGAATAAATACCCTCATCACTGACGAATACAAGACATTTAGATTTATGAGTCTGACTGAAGCTCTCTCAGGAATACTGATGTCTCTGTGGAAACGAGTGGACTTATGCACGCGTGAACGCATTCATGCATTGCCTGTCTCACTGATGGCTGATGCCATCCTTGTTTGCATGTGAAATGAGAAAATGCAGGCCTGAGGACAAGATGTTGTTGTCCCTGATCATCTTGACATCCTGCTGTATCTGTAATGGTGTGATAAAGTAAGTGTTATATGCCCACACTGATCTGATTATTAGGCTTTTTACAACAACACGGTCCCTGCTGTGCATCTGCTTTATTGTAATGATGCGAGTCACAGTGGGAAGAAGTTTAGCTGATTTATTTCATCTGAGAAGAGCTGAGGTGATGTTTTCTCTATGATGGCATATATCCCTAATGTTATTTTCCCCCAGCTGTCCTACTGTTTCCAAACCAGGAAGCTCAAGACGGCTCCTCTCTTACTGTGCTGCATGAAGAACATCTGCTGGAACGTTCCTCGGCCTCATAAAAAAAAATTTACGATTACTAGATGTTTTTCTTTCAGGGGTATCAACAAAAAATTAGCATTCACAGACATGTTGGCAAATACTTAAACTGTACAGTATATTATAACTACGGTTTCAATCCATGCGGTTACATTTTTAAAAGTCAATAGTCTACACCTGGTGTTCCACTTGAAATCATCTGTCAGTCAATCACTTATCAAAACAAAAATCTCATTCAATATGGTAGAGAGAGAGAGAGAGAGAGAGCACAGCTTAAGGAAATATTGAAAATAAATGCTATTTAAAACTTCAAATGAAAGTTTTAAAAAAATACATTTTGGATAAATGCAAAATATATTTTTTTAAAAATTCATTATGGACAATATACATAAATTCAAATTGAAAATAAAAATGGGCAAAAGCATATTTGGAAATATTAGTAACTAAATTATTTATGTTTGCATATTTGATGTTTATGCTAAATGTTGGCCATATACGATGCAGGTACATAACTTAAAATCAAGTAATATTATAACATTTTAATTAAAAGTAAATTTAGGAGAAAGAGAGTGCCAGTTTTCTTTCTTTTTCTTTTTGCAATCACCAAAAAGTGTAAACTGGTGTATACAGGGTCAAATTGTTTGCACGCACCAAATAAATTTTGTTATGGATAGCCAACTACGCCAGATCCAAAACAAGTCAACTTTATTCTTCTTTGCGCTCATTTTGTTTTTATGCCGTGGAAAAGCCAATGATGGTCTGGATGAAATGCAAGCTGAAAGAGTTGGGTGTCAGCCATTCCACTGTGTTTGCCCACTTGTCTTTGTGAGTTAAAGCTCTCTGCTGGCTATCAGGAGAGAGGCCAGGCTGTTTGTCATCACTTTTTTGGCAAAATATCAGCCAATTTGCCAGTTCCACACTGCTCTGTCTCGGACAATCGGGTCATGTTGTCCCTTGAACCTCTGGGGAGGGCATTAATGAAAACTCAGGGGAGTGCCAGATTAAAGTGCAGCCATCCTCCATCGCCTCCACCGAAATGATTTATCACCAACAACTCTAACCCCCCAACTCCTACTGAACTAATAGCCTTTGCAGAATAAACCATGTCTCAAAGTAGATAAAAAATGCTTGTGGTGTCAGATAGCACTTTCCTATCTGCCAGATTCTGTGCATGACAAATATATCACTGCTTCAACAAATAACAGCCCCATGCTAGCAATTGCTTCTTTGAAATGTTACACTCTTGTAACATCCTCTTATAACTAAAGATAAGTCTGGCCAGCTCTTTGAGTCTGGAAGTTCTGCAATTGATCCCTCACTAAGTGCCGCTTTTACTGACCAGTTTTACACTAGCCACTATTGCTATCCATAATTAAATTCCTTTAATATAATTAAAGGAATAGTTCACCCAAAAATGAAAACTTGCTGAAAATTTGTTCACCCTCAGGCCATCCGAGATGTAGATGAGTTTGTTTCTTTCTCAGAACAGATTTGGAGAAATTTAGCATTATATCACGCTTTTACCAATGGATTCTCTGCAGCGAATGGGTGCCGTCAGAATGAGAGTTCAAACAGCTGGTAAAAACATCACAATAATCCACACGATGCCAGTCCATCAATTAATGTCTTGTGAAGTGAAAAGCTGTGCCCATCATTAAGGCATTTTAACTTGAAACCATTTCCTCTAGTTTTTATCGCTTTGTTTGGACTCTCATTCTGACGGCACCCATTCACTGCAGAGGATCCATTGGTGAGCAAGTAATGTAATTCTAAATTTTTCCAGGTTGAGGGTGAGTAAAATGTCACCAATTTTTTAATGTTTGAGTGAACTATTCCTTTAACAGACAAGCTTAATTCTATGGAATACCTGTGTGCTTGGTTTAAATGTAATTTTACAAAACAAATATGTGAAAATATGGAAAAAGATCACTGGGCTACTCTGAGTGGATATACACAACATTATCAGAATCAGAATGAGCTTTATTGCCAGGTATGTTTACACATACAAGGAATTTGTTTTCGTGACAGAAGCTTCCACAGTGTAACAGAATGACAGTGACAGAACAAAAAAACAGATAATAAAAAAAATAAAAAAAAATAGAACAAGTAAAATAAGGAAAAAAATATACAAATCGACAATTGTATGTACAGGTATAGAACAATAGACAGTTGTATGTACAGGAATATTATGTGCAAATTGAAATGTAGACTGAGTATGTGTGTTAGATAAATA